>NC_141140.1:63162723-63465450 GCF_053477565.2 Lygodium microphyllum
TCATGAAGCAAATTTCATAAAACATCAATTTCCTTTGTAAAATGAAATTACCGTTCTTTGCGGGTTGCGGGTTTTTTATTTCCCATATCTCGGGACTGATTTCTAGTGGCCATTAATGCCCATGACAGTCCACAATCAGCAATCTTCATTCCTCTTGAACCACAGAGCAATCCGGTCTTCATTGGACAAGCATCCGTCATCCATTCTTCTTCTTCTTCTTCACCACATGAATCTACCCTTAGAGGAGAGAGAGGGAGGAGAGAGAAAGACTGAAATCAGAGACTTCCATTGAGGCCACCATTTGACGGGTGAAGACAGGCGATAAGACCAGCCAAGAGAGGGAAGATCAGCCCCATGATCGATTGTATGGGTTGCTTTCAGCCTGCATACTCCATCTCCATCATGAGAGGGCGCAAAAAACGGCCGCCATGTTGCTCCACGTTTTTTCTTCATCTCTCATTCTCTCTCCATGTTTTTTGCTTCATAAGGTGCATAAAATTTTAGAGGGGGGATCCAAACTCAAAAGGCATGCCCAATTTTGGCCTCCCAAGTGTCCACCTTTTCATATCTTGACCATTTTGTGGCCATTTTCTCGTCCGGACTTCGAATTGAGCTCTAAAAATCCTAGGTGTCTGTCTCGGCATCCCGCATTGGCTGGTCACTCTTGTCAACCTGCACGACAGTCTGAAAAATTATGAAAAGTCAACAACTGTCACTCGAGCGCCTTTAAAGCACTTTGCCGCTTAAAATCGTCCTAGATCGAGCCGCCACCTTCGATGTTGAATATTTTTCCCTTGATATTCGTAATTTTTAGCTATTTTTAAGCACTTCTCGACATCAAATTTCTTCTCTCACTTACCATCCCCAAACTGATGGTCAAACGAAACGAGTCAACCAAGTCATTGAGGATATGCGAAGGGCACACTCCTGCCGTGAACCAAAAAGGTGGATTCAATACTTGCTACTGGTTGAGTTTGCCTACAATGCTTCTTATCAACAAAGCATTCAGATGACCCCTTTTCAAGCATTGTATGGACACGACTATCGAAGTCCTTTAAACTTCTCAGATCCGACCTTGAGGGTTGAAGCTTCAAGGCAGATGCTGGAAGATATGGATGACCAAATGAGGTCAATAAGACGGGACATCCAAGCCGCCAAGGATAGATAGAAGGCATGCACGGATTTGAAACGTCAAGATAGGACCTTCGAGGAAGGAGACATGGTCTTCATTCACGTACGCCCAAAGAAGAGTTTCCTATCCTTGGGAGATTGCAAGAAGCTAAGTCCAAGGTATTGTGGACCCTACAAGATTCTCAAGTGCCTAGGACCCAATGCTTATAGACTGCAACTCCCTAAGAACCTAAAGGTTCATAATGTATTTCATATCAGCCTACTGAAGAAGTATGTACCTAATCCTAGCCATGTACTTGATGACCATCAAGTTTTAATGCATAGCCAAGGAGTCCTTGAGCTACGGCCTGACAGGATCTTAGATGTGAGGGAAAGACAATTGAGATCTAGAACCTTGAGAGAATGTCTCGTCCAGTGGAAAGATTATCCCGAGGAGGATGCCACTTGGATAGATGAAAGTACTCTCAACCAACAATACCCCGAGTTCTTACCGAGATGAGGACATCTCGATTCCTCCAAGGGGGAGAGAATGTAATATCTCCACTCAAAAAAATATTACTAAATTTGACTCCCCGCATGCCACGTAAAACCTGTGCAAGGTTATCTCCCGCATCGTAATTACCGGTAGCTTAAACCGTACCCCGCACGCTCAAAAATAAGGCCTCCGCATTGTGAAATCGAGGCCGTGGGGTTGAAGACCGTAAAAACCTGCGGGAGAATACCTTTTTGAAAGGGAAAATTGGGATAATGATGAAATTTAAGTCAATTTTTTTTATAATTATCCCTTCCCCCAGCCGATGCATGGCTGGATGAGAGGGAGTGTGGGAAGGAATGGGCTAAGGTAGGGTGGTGTGGGTTGCATCAGGGGGGGAGCCATGCATAATCCATGTGGTGGAGCTTTCCTTCCCCCCTAAGACTATATGAACCCCCATGTGGACAAAGGGAAGGCGTTGCATGCTGGAGGAACGAAGGGAGGATCAGAGATGAACAGAGAGAGGGAGACGCTACCGTGATTGCCCCCACGTCCAAATCCGCTGCCCTGCTGTGCTATAGGCCACCTTGCTGCATCGGTTGCTGCTTGTACTCCTGCCGTCAAGACGCCAGCAAACCCCCCTTCGTCGTCCACTTCCACAAATCATTGGCCTCCACGTTTTTTCGTGGTTAAATCAGAAGCTTCTTTAAGAAGCTTCTAAAGGGGCTTCCATAAGCCCCATTCTCACAAGCCTTTCCATAAGCCCCATTCCCACAAGCCTTCCCGGGTTGCTTTCTAAACCGCGTTTCGGTGAAGGAATTTCCTACGTATGAGGGATAAGGCAAAACTTGAGGTTGTTCAGGGAACGCGTAGAAGTGAGGGTAATTCGCGGAGTTCAAGTCATCATCGATGGCTCCTAAGAAGACGCAAGGCACACCCGCGGGAGGTTCTTCCCCGAACTTACATATGGACATCACCGTGGATCCACAAGCCCAAGTTTTTCGAATTTAATCCTACATATAAGAAATGCTTTGAACATGCTTAATTCCATAGGGGGAATGCATTTTACGCTTATCGTTAATGCATGTGGTAGTGATAATAGTACGTTTGATAAATTATCTCTCTGAATGATAGACAAGGGTTGGTGCATGTCATGCAATTGGATCGTTTGCATTTCCAGAGTTGCTCGTCTTAGGAGATTAGCTGCACGTTGCAATTTTGGTGCATCTCCAAAGTAATGAGTCTAAACGCCTATTGCTTAGGGCAAAGAAATGAAATTGTTAAGTGCATTTTTGACTGGACATGGAAGGAATAAGCGTATGTCACATTTTAGGCAATATCTTCCTTGTAATGATTCGCATGAGGAAAAGTCGTTAACACCCGTAGGATGTTATCCGAAAAGGAGTTGCAGAGCACGAAAATGAATCTATGGATTTGCATGTGGCATATGCTTGTAAAATGGAATAAGTCAACACTAGTCCTACAATATTCACTTTGCATGAACTTCATTAACTACGTTGTAGTTAGGAAAGGGTTGCATGTTGCATATTCGTCGCGCATAAATTTCATTTCATCGAGTTGCATTTAGGAAAGATTGCATGGGTTATCAAATTATGAAACTCAATTGCCTAGACAAAATGTTGTAGGGACGATTCTTTGATGTAAGTCCTAGTAGGTCCTATGAAAGTTATTCTGCAAATTATCATGCGTTTTGACTTTAGCAAGAAAAGATAGGGTTATTGCGAACCTTATGGTGCGTGGAAGTAATGAATCACATGTTTACATGTATTGTGATGTCTTGCAAACAAGCTTAGCATCTCTAGGAAAGAATAGTCCTTGTCGCAAGACAAGTAGTTCAATTTACCCAAATCACTTGTGATATTATAACTGTTAGAGTTTCGTATAGGCATAACTAGTCGACAGGATAAATGTCTCAAGTACTAGCTAGGGCTAGGCACGTTGGAAGGGCTGCCTAATATCGCACTTGGAATGCCAAGTCAAAATCCTCAAACCCTAAGGTCCTACCTGTTCAAAGAGGAGAGAGAGATAGGAAAAACACCATATCCATGAGCCTTCAGGCTCTCAAACACATTCCTTCATTTCCACACATTGAACTGAAAAGCACACACACACACTACAAGATAAAGTGACCTAGTGTAAATGTAGACTAGACGGACTAACTCTAGTCAGGTCACTAATTGACTACTAACCCGACTTATTAAATGTAGTCACATGTAGACAGCTATACACACTAGCTGTCATAGATGTCAGTCATAGATGAAGACACACTGATGGTGAGCTCGATTTCTAACACTCCCCCTCAAGCTCAAAAACAAAACTCAAATCATCTGCATCACTCCAAGTAGCTGTCTAAAGTGAATGAACTTATCTTTACCAAGTGATTTGGTAAAGATGTCTGCTACCTGGTCTTCAGTCTTCACATGCTCCAAGTCAATCTGATCTGCTAAAACCATTTCCCTGATGAAGTGGTAGTGAACCTCAATGTGTTTTGATCTTGCATGATAAGCAGGATTGCTTGCTAACACAACACTGCTCAAATTGTCACAGTACAGCTTGACTTTGCTGTCCAAGTGTACTCCCAAGTCATTCAGCAACTTCTGTAACCACTTAGCTTCACAGGCCGCTAAGGCCGCACCACAATACTCTGCTTCCGTACTGGACAATGCAACTATAGGCTATTTCTTACTCTGCCAACTGATCATGCTGCTACCCAATCCAAATGCATAGCCACTGGTTGACCTCCTGTCATATGTGCAACCAGCCCAGTCAGCATCAGTATACCCCATCAAGCCAAGGGGTTTCCCATATGCATAAAATAGCCCATGATCTGTGGTACTCTTTACGTATCTCAGAATTCTTCTCACTGCATCCAAGTGTGGTTTGCGAGGCTTCTGCATGAACTAACTGATCAGCCCCACAGCATAACTCAAGTCAGGTCTAGTGATCGTGAGATAGATCAAGCTGCCTACCATCTGTCTGTACATAGTAACATTCTCAATCTCTATCCCAACATCAATCTGCAGCTTCACATTCTGCTCCAAAGGCGTATCCATAGGCTTGCAATCAGCCATACCATATTTCTGTAACATATCATGAGCATACTACTTCTGTAGCAGCCATATGCCTCGAGGTGTAGAGACAACCTCAATCCCCAAAAAATATTTCAACTCTCCAAGATCCTTGACCTTAAACTCAGCGTGTAAACATGTCTTTATTTCTGCAATCCCATTTTCATCATCTCCTGTAATGATTAAGTCATCAACATAGACAACTAGAAAAACATAGCCACTATCTGTCTTCTTCGCAAACAGATTATGATCAGCATCTCCCAATTGGAAACCATGTTGCTATAAATAACTGTTGATGCGAGCATTCCATGCTCTGGGTGCCTGTTTCAACCCATATAATGCATTTTTCAGCCGACATACATGTGCTGGAAATTCTAGATATACATAGCCTTCAGGATATTCCATGTAAACATCTTCCTGTAATTCTCCATTAAGAAATGCATTCTTTACATCCATCTGCCATAGTTTCCGGCCTCTAGCTGCTGCCAAAGCAATCACAGTTCTAACTGTAGCCATCTTTGCTACAGGGCTGAAAGTCTCCTCATAATCAAGACCATACTGCTGCGCATACCCTTTTGCAACCAGCCTGCCCTTATATCTTTCCAATGATCCATTTGATTTACATTTTACCTTATACACCCACTTTCATCCAATAGGTGTTTTGCCCTCAGGCAACTGTACCAAATCCCATGTACCATTTTCAGCCAAAGCTGAATATTCCTCATCTATAGCAGCACGCCAATTCTCATCTGCAACTGCCTCATCAAACTTACTTGGTTCTCTAAAACCTGTTACTTTCATCATATAAGCATAATGATGGGCTGAATATCTAGTGTAAGTATACTTGTCAACAGGTCGTCTGACCCTCTCTGATCTCCTGAGCTATGGCTCACTGTGAGCTTGCCTCTCATGAGGCGGCACATAATGGCTCTGTCTAGCACCTGGCGTGATAACAGACGGAATCTCCAATTCACTGTCTAAGCTGTCACTGCTAGATGAATCCTAACCTGCAGTGAGTGGACCTATTACATCTTCAAAAACCTTTTCTTTTTCCTTATCTATTCTCCCCCTCACTGACATATCCGTGTCAGTGGATGCAATAGTTCGACTCCGTAATCGTCCTGTCCAAGGACTCACTGTAGATGATACATCACGTGTCTGACCAGTCATGGAAGTACTCTCTGCAGGAGCATTTTCAGCATGACTCATACTCGGTGAGCCATCAGTAGGCACTGCAATAGGATTCCCATACCAAGATGCTAACTCATCAAATAATACATCTCTGCTTATGAGTGTCTCATGCATAGAAGGTACATAACACTTATATGATTTCCGTTCCTGTGCATATCCAATAAACACACTTTTCATTGCCTTAGGATCCAATTTCTTCCTCTTCTCATCTGGTATATGCACATATGCAATGCTGCCAAATACCTTCAAGTGGAAAATATCAAGTTTATGACCATATAGCCGTTCATATGGAGTGACATCATGAATCCCTGCTGTAGGGGTTCGATTCAGCACATATACAGCAGTCACCACTGCTTCAGCCCAATAACCATTTGGCAGACATTTTTCATTCAGCATAGCTCTAGCTGACTCCATGAAAACCTTGTTTTTCCTCTCTACAACACCGTTTTGCTGCGGTGTATAACTGCATGTGAGCTGTCTTCTGATCCCATGTTTAGCAAGATACCTGTCAAAGTAGTTTGAGACATATTCATCTCCTCCATCTGATCTCAAGCATGATATGTAACAGTCCAATTCATTTTCCGCATGTTTCTTGAAGTCTTTGAATGCATCAAACACATCATCCTTATGCTTCAAGATATAAAGCCAAGTGTACCTGCTGAAATCATCAATAAATGAGACATAATATCGTGCACCGCCAAAATAAGCATTATGTGAAGGACCCCAGACATCAGAGTGCACCAACTGTAAAGGCCTAATGCTATTTTTTACATGTCTCATGAAAGGAAACTGTGCCTGCTTCCAAACTGACATGCAGGGCATACATGACCAAAATCATTATACTTGAATTTAGGTAATCCAAGTACTATTTCTTTATGCTGCATAGATTTCAGCTTTTGTACATTGACATGTCCAATCCACTTGTGCCAAATCTCTACATCCCGAATGGCACTCTCATCATGAGCAAACATGGCTGCCTTGAGTCCTGGAATGGTCGCATCCAATGTAAACATCCTGCCATCCCTTCTGCCCTTGGCAATTAACTTGCAGCCATTTCCATACTCCTCAATGAAACACCCATCTTTGTTGAACCTCACTTGCAAATTTTGTTCAACCATTTGACCCACAGACAACAGATTCTTTGTTATGGTTGGTACATGTAATACATCATGCAAGCCTTGTTGAGAAATAGACAAATGATGTATGCTCCAAGAGGAGCTGTCCTAAATACCATATGCACAGTGAGGAGAGTGGAACAACTCAAAGCCTATAAAGCATTGTACTTGACTATGAAATGAACACAATATCATGATGCTTTGTACTTTCAGTTAAGTGTCTATCATTGTCAATTCTACACAAGATTGTGTTTATGAGTCCAAGCTAATCTATCTTGGAACCTAATTCACTTGTGTAATAGTTTATCTCTACTTGTCCATGTCATTATGAACTTGGTCTTCATCTTTGATCCACCATAGCTTGTGTCATGTCCTAGATCTGCATCATTTAACATGGTATCAGAGCCCAGTTGGGCATGGCACAGCTCATACTCTGAATCTCTAGTCTCCCTTCGCCTTTGGTGATCTCTAACCAGCTCACATTCAGCTCACATCTTCAGCTTCAACTTCAAATCTCAGTTGGACCTTGTGGCAGCCATAGCCACACTACACCTACCCACCTTGGAGCTCTTGGATCTCTCTCTACGGGCCATATCTTCAGGTGATTCCTTCTGGATGTATCTTCCCTTGCTCAAGACGCTTCATCCTAGCACTTCAATCGATGACATTATTGCTTCCTAGCTCCAGTATTACACAAATCGAAACGTGCTGTCCTGTCTGTGCCTGTCCACGGTCGTCCTGCTGACACCAATCGTACGGTTCGAAATCGACCCTGTGAGCATAGGGCTTTTGAAGGTCACTATGCAAGCCTACTCCTCATACAATATCTTGGGCAATGGTGAACTCGTTGAGCTGCACGAAGTGAAAGAACAGTCAGCTGTCTGAAACCCTAGACGAAGCCATATCCAGAAATTTGAAAAGCTTGGTAACCTTGTTCTTTTTCTCATTACCATCATCAACAGTGATATTGATCATTGAGGAATAATCTCTAAAGCTCATTACTAGTCTGGAAGTGTCCAAGGAAGCTCAAAAGCCACCCACGAAGTTCCTGAGAGGAAGCAAATCAAGTACCGACTAGTATCCATTAACACTCAACTAGTGTCAATTGACACTGATTCTCTTGTGTCTCTTGACACATTAAAATACAATTTTTTGCTGGTTAACTGAAGATTAGCAACATGGCAGATCTTGAGCAAATAGAAAAGTTCAATGGAGAAGGTTTCCATGCCTGGAAGGAAAAGACCATGTATCACCTAATGTGAAAAGACTTGTGGGACCTGTTTGAAGATGATGCAGATAACAAGAAGGAAGATGATGAAGACGGGTTTGTTGAAGAAGACCAGTTCAAATCCAAAGAATGGAAGAAGATGAATAATAAGGCACTAGGCATCATTGCCTGGGGATTAAGTGATGATGTGTTACATCATATATCTGGCATTAGAAATGCTAGAACCGCCTGGGAGGAACTTGATAAAATGTTTGGTACTCAAGCAAAGAATTCAAAGGTAAAACTTCTCATGCAGTTTTATAAATTGGATATCAAAGACAATGCTTCTATGACCATACACATTAATAAGTTTAAGAGTTTAAAAACTCAGCTTGCATCTCTTAAAAAGAATATTGAGGAAGATGAAGCAATAGCGGTACTGCTTGCAAGTGTAAACAAGGATCCATATGAAAATCTTGTGTCCACTTTGAGTAATGTTCCAAGCCTCACACTTAAAGATATTGAGCACTCACTACTCGATGAAGAAGGCAAAGTAAAAACCAAGAATGCAAAAGACAATGTCTCATCATCTAGGGAAAATCTTTTGTACACCAAAGGAGCTGCAGGACCTAAAGGAAGAGGTCGAGGATTCATCAACAACAATAACAAGGATCAGATTACATGTCACTATTGTGGTAAGACTGGCCATGTAGCCAGTGAATGTTTCCACAAGAAGAGAGCCCAACAATTGCAAAGTGATCATCACCAGAACCAATACATGGAAGAAAAAGAAGAAGAAGAATATGCTTCCACTACCATCAACAACTCTGACAGATTGTTTTGAAGAACTTTCATTGTATCTTTCATATGTTTTTTCCCACAGTGGATCTTTCTTTTCCTTAGTGAATTTGATTTGTACACCCCTTGCCAAGATGTAAAGTCTCAAGCTTTAACTTGACTAGGCTGCCTATGAGCTAGCCTTCCGGGCCATGTTATCATGAAGGGGGGGCAAAAGCCAGCAAGTGTAGGGACCCATCATTTGAGGGGGGGTGTTGAGAAATAGACAAATGATGTATGCTCCAAGAGGAGCTGTCCTGAATCCCATATGCACAGTGAGGAGAGTGGAACAACTCAAAGCCTATAAAGCATTGTACTTGACTAAGAAATGAACACAATATCATGATGCTTTGTACTTTTAGTTAAGTGTCTGTCATTGTCAATTCTACACAAGATTGTGTTTATGAGTCCAACCTAATCTATCTTGGAACCTAATTCACTTGTGTAATAGTTTATCTCTACTTGTCCATGTCATTATGAACTTGATCTTCATCTTTGATCCACCATAGCTTGTGTCATGTCCTAGATCCGCATCATTTAACAAGCCTTTCTTCTTGCCATCAGGCATCATAAGAGGAACAATCCCTTTATGCTTTATGTCATGTTGGGTGTCATCCCCAGTACATACATGACCATGTGTACCTACAACCATCTCATCAAACCACTCTCCATGCGGGGTCATGTGGTTTGACGCTCCAGAGTCAATGTACCATCTGTCATCTCTATCATGTCTCGATGCATTTTTAGATACATGCTGCATGGCAAAGAGTCTATCAATTGGCTCATCACGAGCACCACTGGAAGATGCATAGTGCCCATGCTGTCTGCCCTTTGCCTTCATATCTCCTTACTTCTTGTAACAATCCTTTGCAATATACCCATACCGGCCACAATAATGACAGTCCTTGTCCTTGTTGGACTGATCAGACTGCCATGAACCAGAACCACCACCTCTACCTCGGGGTGATCTCCCCCTGCCTCTAAACCCACCAGATCCACGTTGGCCTTCTGCACCATGCCAATTACTATGCTGCTGCTGCTGTCTATAAGTATTAAGAGTGTCACCATGACCTCAAAATGAACCACGACCTCTAGATCCTCTGCCACATTGGCTAGAGTACAACACAGTGTCTCTACTCTGAGATGCACTAGAACTTGTATTCAAACCAAGTTTGACTTCCTCATGCAGCAACAAAGCAACTAGCTCTTCCCAGCTAGGGGGCTCTTCTCTGACACAAATGGAAGTGTCAAAAGCTTTGTACTCTTTGCCTAAGCCATTCAAAGCAACAACAATCATATCATCTTCTGATACACTTGAGCCAATAGTAGCAAGTTGATCAGCTATGGTCTTAATCTCCGTGGTATACATCTAGATGCTCTTACGATTCCTAGACATGTTGTTGAACTGCTGTTTCAACTGGATCTTTCTTGCATGTGTCATGGTTCCATAATTTTTCATCAGTATGTCCCAAGCATCCTTCGGAGTCTCACATCTAGTGATTTGAATTACCATAGCATCAGATATACATAAGGAAAACCAATGCAGCACCTTGCATGCTCTTTCATTCCATAGCCTGTAGGCTCTTTTCTGTTCATTTGTTGGATTGTGTGCAGGCAACTCAAGAGCAACTTCATCTCCTATACATAAATCCCAATAACCTCTACCAACCAGAAAGTTTTTCATTCTGAATTTCCATAATGTAAAGTTCTTATTATCCAACTTCTCTCCAATTATCTGAGTGATATTGTCAGTCCCATGTGCATTAGCCATGATGCAATAGACTGTCTATCAAGTGCTTGACTCCCTGCAGTCCAATAAGTATGACTGACTAAGTTCAGTCCGTAACAGTTTATGACAGTTTTCTGCACTAAATTGCAGAAAAAAAACAGGGTATTTCAGCCCACTGACACCCCAAAACAACCCACAAACAAGTGGTCTCAACTGTAGATATAACTGTCAATACATAAGCTATGTGTTTGCTTCAGCTTAAGCTTCTGTAACCTCACTGCCAGGGTACATACATGCAGTCTGAAAACTGTAAACTATGAGTAACCAGCAGCAATTTCAAGTCCAAAACTGAGTGGTAATCATGTCATACATGTTCCAAAATCTCCTAGGTAGCTGCTAGTACATTTGGCAGTCAAGACATGATCATAAGGGCACAGAACAGTGCATAACCAGCACATACAAGTGTCAACAAATTCAGTTGCAGGTTGCAGTCAACTAGAATTCAGCATACCAAGTTCCAAGAAGCTCCAAAATGTCTTTTGACCATGTCATACATTTACTTTGTAGTGGCAAGTTTAATACATGAGCATCTGAGTAGGCATAGACAACCTGTCTTCATTGACCAATGGCATAAACCTCATGAGCTGTTTGTAATTAGCCAGGACAGTGTAACTACATTTACTTCAGCTTTAAAATTCAGTTTTCAATGATGCTCATTGCTTGCTTCAATTCTCCATGCATTCAGCATGTATAGGCCAGTTCATATAGATGATGGAACCCCCAAGATGACCTGTATTGCTTCAGTAATGCACAATACTTGTCATTGACTGTGTATGATAGTTTTCAGCCTGTCAATGATTTTCAGATCTGAGTATTCTGAGCAAAAGATCTCAGCTCCAAGACATTTGATCCAATGTATACATGCTTTGACACATTCTTGTGCTCCAAAGATGCCTTTTGAGTGTAGTACAAGGCTCCTGTGTGTCAGTAATGACTGAATGCATGCTGTCCATTCATGTTTACAACAGTTCAGAAATGATTACAGGTCTGCATCTGTCACTCCAGCTCATAACAAAGCTCCCACACAAGCATTTACTTCTTGCACACTTCAAATACCTTCAATAGTGAGCATACATGCTCTATGAACCTTGTCCAGGTGCCCCACTGAAGATTGACAGGTTGCTGTCCACTCAGATCAGCAGGTGCAAATCACGCAGAATTCCTGGCCTTGTTTCCAGCTGGTCCTCCTCATCATGAGGCCAATGACCACTTGCAAATGCTCAAAGATGCCCACCAAGGCTCCCAGGAAGACCTCAACCACAATGATAAAGCATGGAGTCCAAGATGAGAAAATGCATACCTTGACAAAGTAATGGCAGCCTGTTCCTCTTTTCAAAAGACCTTGTTCTTCAGCTTCTTCAAGTCTTCTTGACTTCCTCCTGCTCTAGAGAGCTCAACCTGGCAATGCTCTGATACCATGTTCAAAGAGGAGAGAGAGATAGGGAAAACACCATATCCATGAGCCTTCAGGCTCTCAAGCACATTCCTTCATTTCCACACATTGAACTGAAAAGCACACACACACACTACAAGATAAAGTGACCTAGTGTAAATGTAGACTAGACGGACTAACTCTAGTCAGGTCACTAACTGACTACTAACCCGACTTATTTAATGTAGTCACATGTAGACAACTATACACACTAGCTATCATAGATGTCGGTCATAGATGAAGACACACTGACGGTGAGCTTGATTTCTAACACTACCCACATTCACGGAATGTTTGGGTCAATTGGATGCTCATACAAACAACGATCTAGGGTTTCTACCCTAAGGATCATTTGACCTAATGCTAAAACTTAGATTGAGTTTGGAAACCCTAAAACCAAACGTTGTCGGCCTAGTACAACTAGGGTTGGGTTGGGTATGAAGACACCCCAAACCTTGCGTCTTGTCTAAACATAACTCCTTGACTAGAAAACACCATTCAATGGGTGAAATGATCCCATGAGATAGATGCGACACTTGTGCAACAAGTTGCAACGTCGCATGGCCTTGTGGTTTAATCACAAGAGAGATTTGACATTCCTTGGAATAAGGTTGTCAGGTTCTAGCGCAAGTATAACTTGCAAAAGGATGAGTAGTCATCCTATTACATCACTTTTCTTGGGCTGATTTTCCAAGTTAAGGGAAGTTAGGTATTTGCTTAGAAGCAAAGGATCAATCAAGTTAGAGTGACATGGTCGCCAGGATTTACTATATTAAGAAACACTAAGGTGTTGGTTAATTTGGATTAATAGGGTATGGCCCTAATCCAAGGACAAAAGGGTGAACAAACAAATCCTTGGGAATCTTACCAAGTCGCAATTGATCCCGGATCGAATGCTAGATGCATTCAGAGAGAAGGATTCACTCCTTAGCAGTTGGCCAAATAAACGACCACTGGATTGATTGTGCTAGTAACAATTTAGGAACACTGTTTGCATTGTTTGCTCAATGAACTAAAAGTGGAAAGATAATTAATGCTTTAGGTTGAAGGCCTGAAGGGAGAGGCAGCATCAGTTACCCCCGACTATCTGCCCGACCCTAACCAAGGGGGTTGTTAGATGCGCTGGGATTGTGGACTGAACCCGCCGCGTGAGGTCTCTCCGTTGGGCACTACTTGGAGCAGGAGAACGCTTGGGTGCTAGGGGGGGCTCTGGCCGTAAATCCCTTTCCTTCTGGGCCCTGCACAAGAGGCCAACGTGACTCGGGATTGGATCTCAAGGCCCGCATACTAGTCTATGGGCGGAATCTTGGATTAGTAATCCTTGTGGATTGCTGGATAGCGTTCGGGGGGATTATGGATAGCCTTCGAGCGGATTACGAAATAGCCTACGGGCTGGATTATATGGATATATTCCAAAGATAATAAGATAACCTGTTGAAAAGGAACTAGTTTGACACTATTTTTCTATGTCAAGTGCTAAGGTTACGTGAAGGAACCGATGTCTAACTGGCTAATTAAGAAAGCTGTTTATGCATGTCCAACTAAATGTGGTAGGTAATTACACAACTAAAACAACCTTGAGGAAAGTGCGGTGGATGTGGCCATGGGTCCGTCCTACGGATGGGTGGTCTCGATTGGCCGGGAGCTTTTCTCAAACGAAATGGATAGCAAGGAGCTCTTCTCAAAGGAAATGAACAGCAAGGGTGCTGACCTAGAGTTTAGGTTAGTCGAATCCCGATTTATGCTGTTTTAGGGAAATGGAATGGGATGTTGCCTTATGGGCAGAGAGGTCGAGCTTTGCATCCCTCTCGTTTCCCATTCTCCTTGAACCAAGTGCAGCATGAATCCGCTTCAACCCTGATGTTTCTGCGTAAAGTAGTTCTCCTGGGGTTCAATGCTAGCTGCCGTTCTAGGAGTTTGACCACTAGGAAAACCGTGATTCAGGTCGGTCCTAAGTGGGAACGGCCGGAATACTTCCGCTACGTGGTAGACTCGGAAAGACCTAGATCTCAAACCCCGTAACATTCCATGGGAGTGCCAGGTGGAGCTTTCTGGACCCTCTTTTCGATGGGCTGCTAAGACATGTCCTGAAGAATGGGAACAGGTCGACATGTTACATATACACGATTGCAAAATGCTAATCAATTGAGAGAGAATCCTTTAGCCCATTTTTCTAAGCATTCCCATTTTGACACCTCCTTCTTTAAAGCTTACAATCTTTGATATGTTCTAAGTCCATTAATGTCTTCCCTTGCTTATTATCAACAGATAGCCCATATATTTGATTCTTATCTATCCATACTTCAATCAATTCCCCATGTTATTTCTCCTCTTCTTTTCCAACCATATGGTGCTCCCCAAATTCTTATCTTTACTCATTGCCCATTCATTAAGGACCGTTTTTTCTCCCCTACTCCTCCTTGTCCTCCACTATTTACAACATTTCTATCCACATTCCCAGTGTATTTCCCAACCCCTTTCTTATGGACTTAGTTAAATGAGTCTCCATCTTTAACACTTTCTTATTTTATGATTCTTCATATCCATCCCTTCATCCCTTTATACTTGTTCCTCTCCCTCCCTCCACATCTTTTATTCCTAGTCTCCCTTAGTTGGTTAGTAGCCACTCGGGTTTTGATTTAGAGATATCTAGATGAAGAGGGTGGAGCCAAACTGATTCATTGACAAGACCTAAATATTAATTGTCTTGTCATTCTAGGAGATTTGAAGACTTATATAAAAGGTTATCAGAATTATTTACAATTTACTCAGATCTATCATCAATCTACTAATCCTTCAATTAGAATAACTACTCATTTTGATTGATACCTAGTGTGCATGCATCGTTATTCTCATAATAATCATAAGTAACCAATCTTGTGTATGAATGTTAATGTGGATATTGATCCATATCAATTGGTTATCTTGTATTTTCATGCTATTTTTCTTTCGAGCAGATATCTTGTCCTTGTGGGGAGGATGTGTTGTTTGTAATTCTTTCAAAATGCTCCCAAGATATTCGTAGATGAATTCCATTCCATAGACAGGTTTCAAAATCACCATGCCTTTAAAAGAGAACTTCTCATTCTCCTATATTAGAGTGTCATTTAGATTTCCCTATGCTATGTATTAATCTGTGGGTATATTTGATTTATGTTCATCTAGAGATGTGGTTCGAGAAAGCAGAAAAGATTTGAAGATGTTGATTTATGGATATGGCTAAAGTTTTAAAGACTTGTGAAGGAATGGAAAAACCTCTTATATCCTTTACTAATTTATTTGGTTATATTTTGGAAGCTAAGAATTGGTTCACGTTTCAAGGTGTTTTACTTTTGTCAATCTTTTTGATAGACCCAAGTCATTTTGATGCTTGATGGGGTCGAGGTTGGTTTGTGGTCACTAATTGATTTTGAGATATAAGTATTGAACTATTTTTTGGACTTATTATTCTTTCTTTTTCTAAGGTTGTGAAGGCACTCCACGATTTATTGTGGAGATATGTTAAGAGCTGAATTGACTTGTTTTTTGGACTAATTTATGTTGTTTTTGTGAGCTCAATAATTTATTTTGAGGGTTTATTGATTGATTTTAGATGTGTTGGAAGTGTTTTGGAGTATGTTGGGATAGGTTGAGAAGGTTTGAGAAGTTCATGATAGTTTTTGGTTGAGATGTGATGCTTTGATAGGTTTTGTGGTATGTCTGTTTGGTTTTGATAGGGTATGTTTTGCCTCTATTTTTGTCTATTTTATTTTTGTTTGTGAGATTGGGATTGTCAATAAGTCTTTTGAGGAATAACTTAGAGTGTACTAGAATCTTTTTTATTTTTTAAATTAGTTTTTGTTTGACTAGTATGGTTTTTATGCCATCTACAGATCTTCTATATTGTTTTGTAGAGCTTATGCCTCTATTTGCTTCTATAAGTGTTTTAATGGATAGAAGTTTAGCTTGGGGAATGTTTTCTAATCTTGGAAGAGAAAGAATACAAGATCTAACTAGTCGAAGAAGTAGCTAAAGAAGGCTTGAAGTGAAGAATGCAGTGATAATGACACTAATGAGCTTCCAAGAGACACCATAGTGGCTTTGGTGACTCTTCATATCACACATACCTCTTGGGAGGGGTATCAATGACAAAAAGAGGATTATTGAGAGTAGTTCTTGGTTATTACAACATAATATTGAGAGAGAGCATATGTGAGAGAGAGTGTATGAGGGATAGCTAATTTTCAATCAGAAACATTGTATCTATATGAGAGAAAGACTATGAAGACTATGAAGATGTTGAAAGATGAATACTATGTGATGAATTCCATTCAAAGTTGATCATTATTTTGTATTATTGTGATTTTTTTATGGTTTCTATGAAGAATATGAATAAGATGTTAAAGATTTATTGTGATAAATCTGTGGGAGATTCGCAATATGATGCTACATGAAGATTTGTGAAGATTGGTATTTTTTTTCTTCTTGTGGTTGATTAAAGTATGAAGAACATGCTTGTTGGTATAACAATGTAGATTTTCTTATAGTAGTTTTCCCGTTTTCTTGGTATTCCTCTTAGGGCTCCACAAATTGTTTGGTATAAATACCAAAGCTAGAAATTTGCTTTGGGGTAATCATTGAGTAAAGTTGCAGTAAAGATTCTCTTGGGGTAATCATTTGTTTTGGCATGAAAGACCGTATTTCAATAAGTTATCCTAACTATATATTAACTTTATTGGGAAATTTTTAATGTAAGCATGGCAATCCATCTATTAATGACTATGCATTAAAGATTAAGAGCATTGTTACATCTTTTGGATCTATTAGAGTGCAAGTTGATGATAATGATATAGTGCCTGCATGTTTAGATGGCTTGGATGACGAGTACAAGTGGTTTGTAACCTCCATTAGCACAAGAGATACCATCCTTGATTTTGGAGATCTAATATCTATATTAATAATAGAAGAGAAAATTCAGCCCTTACTACATCTTCATCACAAAGAAATAATAATTCAGAACATGTGCTCTACTCTAACACAAGTAGAGATAACGCTCATGTTGGTAGAAGCCATGATGGTGGGTGTTATGGGAAAAATCATGGATAATCTCATGACTCACAAGAGTGGACACATATAAGTGGTAGAGGCTAGTCTCAATGCAGAGAGAACCATTGAGGACATGGTAGATAGAATGCAAGTTATAATGATAGAGAGTGCTATAATTGTGGTAAAAAATCATATCTTATATGATTTATAGAAAAGAAAAGTGTAATATCCCCTCGTGTAGGAACCTCCCCCCCCTTTTATTAAAATTAATCAAAAAAATTTAAATCCCCTTTGCTGTCGCCGAACAGGTGGCAAGGGGAAAGGAAGAGGACGATGGCGCCATCAACAATGATGAAGGGGAAAAGAAGAAGAAGACATGGAAGGGGGAGAGGAGTCGTCGATGTGTAGGGAGCATGCGTCACTGAGGAAGAAGGAGAAGGTGATGATGTCATGAAAGAAGGAGATGATGATAATGAGAGAGAAGATAAATATGACAAAGACAACAAAGAAGATGATAAGGGGGGCCATGGGCCTACCACCACTCCACCTCCTCTCCATGTTCCCCCCCTAATAAGAACCCCCTTACCCATTATATAAACCCCCCCCCCTCCCCAATCATAAGGAAATGAAAGGAAAGGTCTCGACGCTAAGCCATTTTGCAGGGAGGAGGAGAAGAGAGAGAGAGAGAGAGAGAGAGAGAGAGAGAGAGAGAGAGAGAGAGAGAGGGAGAAAGAGAGAGAGAGAGAGAGAGAGAGAGAGAGAGAGAGGGTGAGAGAGAGAGAAAGAGAATATTCCAAGGCTTCTCCTTCCTTTTCCCTCCTTAGAAGGTGGCCACACGCATTCTCTCTTTTCGTTTTCCTTGAGCTCATCCCCTAACCCACAAGCCGATTTTTCCCAATTGCCCCTCCTCTCGAGCAAGTGGCTATTGAAGTCTTATGCAAGTCACATTTAAAAGAGAAGAGGATCATGGCCCCCAAGTGGAAAATGTCATGTGCAAATGGCAATCCCTCAACAGGCAATGGAGTCTCAGGCGAGGACATTACTGCCAATCCAATCACAATACTAGTCGTGAGTAATGCATTTCCAAATTGATGGATGCTTGCTTGATTTTTGCATGAGACACGTATTATGTCGCACAAGAGTAAGATACTGAAAGGGATAAATTTCATCTCAAGTATTTGAAAGATGGAGTTTATAAAGTGCATGCATCAAGAAAAGTAGATTTCTTCACATTGTTATACATTAAAATCTAAGCATACCATAAGTAGCATATAAGATTCTAAAGTATCAAGCATCGATAAGTCTTCAATTAGTCTTTACCTAGGACAATATTGTTTAAGGTTCATAGATGCACATTGATGGTACATGCATGGGGAAAGATTGTATGAAACATACATCAATGGTACATGAAATGATCTTGCATTGAAGCATTGAATCCATTCCTATGAAGGTTTCACAATTAAATAATGGTTAAAAAAGTTTACCTTGTGCTGCCAAACCATGAGTTGAGTACAAATTGCACAATAAATTTGGAAATTATTTTACATTGAAAGATTGTCTTGCATTGTATAGGAGTTACAAAGTTGTCTCAAATTCCTTGCCTTTGGAGAAAGGAAGATAAGGACAAGTTAACAGTTCCACATAGTATTGCGCTAGAGAAAGGCTAAAAGATAAAAGTCACTTAGAGAATAGGCATAAATGCTCTTCACAGATTGATTGTCTTGCATTGAAATGATAGGACTTATGTCTTCTACAGTGTTTGAAACCATAACATATGCCTTAGACAAGTGTTAAGTACAAATTTTACATGGTATCGCTTCTTGATCCCAAGGGGGAGAGAAAATATGCAACGAAAGAGTTATCGTGACTATTCTTGCAATGTTTGGAAAATAGTAACATTGTTTTGTTGGTTGATTGAGTAATATCCTAAATGCTTTTACATTCAACTAATTGTTGGATTGTGGTTTGGATGATTATTCCAAGTGCTTGTGATTGATGGTAAATGCATGGCAGGGGTCTGTGATGAGAGGTTGCCATGGGAATAAAGGAATGTTTTCTTGGAAAATGATATTGGGCTGAATGCCATGTTTGTGCTTGATTCTTAAATGAATTAATTAAGGAAAGGTTTTTGTATACAGTGTCGGAGGGGTTTTTGTCAAAAGATTGTATCCACCGTGGATCAAAGATAGAAGGAAGTAGAGATAGGATATGGAAGAGAAGAAAAAGAATAGACAAGAGGTAAACACGATAAAGAAAAAGCACAATGAATTGAATCAATATGTATTGATAGAACTTGGAATCCCTTGTTTGGCACTTTTGAGAAGTAATCCCTAGGTATTAGATCTCATGGAGCTCCCCCGTAGACAAAAAATGTGCATCAATATAGCAACTTCCTCTCTATTGCTCAAAACCCAAATTTGATGGCTCCATTTTCTTCAAAAGGGGGGTAAAACCCCAAGACACCTAGTCTAGGATCTCCCAGTGCACTCCTTCTTCCAGTTCAAAGTGTTGTTTTAAGACAGTCAACAGCAATTGCGATGCGCGTGATTTCACCCATCTGTCTTTTTTATGAAAAATCCCAAAACTGACTGAAAAAACCACTTGCTTTTTGCATGCCATCCTAATCTAGAATCTTTCCTAACTTTTTAGGATTTTTACAATAAATACTATAAAAAATAGACTAAAATTTTCCAAAAATATAGCATTTTTGGACCATCCATGCCATGGACACTAGCACTAATGACTCAGATCACATTGACTCTCTACATAAAAATGAAAGTCGGATGATAATGCACTCCAGAGTTTTTCGCTTCGTGTCCACATAGTGGCACGACATCCACCCCCTCTAAACATGTACATCCTCTGGTATGTACCAAAATCCTAGTTGTCACCAGATTCAAAGTCTTCCTCATCCTCTACAACCATATCCTTTGCTTCTTCATCTTCCTAGCTAGCCCCTGTATCGTAGCCACTATTTTCTTCCAATTCTAGCAACTCATAAGTAGTAGATTCCCACCTCTTGAGTAATTTGATTATTTTCCCTGCTACTACTGAAAGTTTTATGGTTATTCCATTTAGCTCATTTAATGCATAAGTAGCATTATCAAACACCTTTATTACCACATAGGGTCGAAACCATCTTTTGGAAACTTTAAGCAGCATGGCACTATGCTAGTTGTCTAAACTGCTATCATAAACCAATACCCAATCCCCATCTTATATGGTTCTTGGTCTCAATTTACGTCTTTTGTTAAACCTTTTCTTGTTCTGTATCTTTGCTGCACTTAATTTTGCAACTGTTGCCTCTATGTCTTCTAACTTTCTTTCCAGCTATCTAATGCACAAGGCGAACAACTCCTCTCGATTCAACTCCTCTTCCCAAGGTAGCACACTCCATGTGAGTGTCATCTCTTCCATCGGCATGGTAGGTTTTTGACCATACATCAATTTAGCATGCATATATCATGTAATGGCACTATGAGTTATTCTATCAGCCCACAAAGCATAAGGAAGCAATCGTGGCCATTCTTTTACCTTCTCTCCACATGCTTTTGCCAATGCCTTCACAATAGGTCGATGACCTCTTTCACTTTTGCCATTTCCTTTAGGGTTATAAGCTGAAGTTAAAGCAAGCTTTATTCCCAACCATGCAAAGAAATCATGTGTAACGTGTCCACCTATTCGCTTGCAGGACACATCTTAGCAACCCATCAGAAAGAGGGTCTAGAAACCTCCGCCCGGCACTCCCATGGAATGCTACGGGGTTTGCGATCTAGGTCTTTCCGAGTCTGCCACATAGCAGAAGTATTTCGGCCGTCCCCACTAAGGACCGACCTGAATCAGGGTTTTCCTAATGGTCAATTTCCTAGAACGGCAACTAGCATCGAGCCCCAAGCAAACTACTTTACAAAAAAATGCCAGGGTCGAAGCGGATTCATGATGCACTTGGTTCAAGGAGAATGGAAAACGAGAGGGATGCAAATACCTCTCTGCCCATAAGGCATAGTCCCATTCCGTTCCCCTAAAATAACACAAATCGGGATTTTAGTAACCTAGATTCTAGGTCAACGTTCCTTGCTGTTCATTTCCTTTGAGAAGAATTTTCTATTGTCAACTTCGTTTGAGAAAAGTTTCCGACCAATCGAGACCACCCATCTATAGGATGGAACCATGGCCACATCCACCGCACTTTCCTTAGGGTTGTTTTAGTTGTCTAATTACCTACCACATTTAGTTGGACACACGTAAAACAGCTTCCTTAATTAGCCAATTAGACACCGGTCCTTCATGTAATATTAGCACTGACATAGAAAAGCAGTGTTAACCAAGTTCCTTTTCAACAGATGATATTATTTATATTTGGAAAACATCATATAATCCAGCCCATCGGCTAATCCATAATCCGCTTGAAGGCTATCCATAATCTGCCCCCCAAAGGCTATCCAGCAATCCATAGGGATTACTAATCCAAGATTCCGCCTGTAGACTAGTATGCAGGCCTCGAGATCCAATCCCAAGTCATGTTGGCCTCTTGTGCAGGGCCCGAAAGGCAAGGGATTTATCGCTAGAGCCCCCTCTGGCACCCAAGCGTCCTCCTACTCCAAGTAGCGCCCAACGGAGAGACCTCTCACGGGGGTTCGGTCCACGTTCTCGGCACGGCTAACAACCCCCTTGGTTAGGGTTAGGCTGACAGTCGTGCATTAATTCTAATAAATCGTTTGAGTAGGCAATTTTTCCCAAATGCATTCTAACTAGGCTAGGTGAATTAGATACATGCATAAGTGCTTCCTTTTCATGAGAGTTATCATGCTCAACGCATTTCTATTGCGTGGAATCAAAATCGTAAAACCTGGGCTTGTGGGCTCGGGGAGATGTCCATGTGTATGTTTGGGAAAGAACCTCTTGCGGGTGCGCCTTGCATCTTCTTGGGAGCCATCGTTGATGACTTGAACTTCGCGGATTCCTAGCTTTGGCAAAATAGCCTCCAAACCCACCTGCTTTCCTCCCTTGCGCAGGAATTACCCTTTTACAGGGTGTGGATATTAAGACCAAGAATTAGACGCGTGCACAAGGCTTAAGAGGATCTCCTTTAGAAGCTTCTGCTTCCCAGGACCATGTGGGAGAAAAAGGGGGTAATGATTTGGGAGAATTATGACATCGAACAAAAGGGAGCTGGGATTATGATGAGGCAAGGATGGGCGGCAGTAGCGACGCTGCATTCGGTGGCAGCTGCTACTGGCGTATGGTGGTGGTGGTTCTTCAACACGGCGGCATTTTCTAGTAGCCCTATACCATCCTGTCAATCTAAGAAAACTGTGTATTTCCTTAATAGTTATTGGTATTGGCCATTCCAGAACATCTCTGAATTTGGCCGGATCCACTGAGATTCCTTCCGCTGACATGATGAATCCCAGATATTGAATCTGACATTTAAAGAATGCACACTTCTTCATCTTGGCATAAAGCTTGTGTGCCCTCATTGTCTCAAGGACAATGCGAAGCTGGGGTTCATGATATTCTTCC
Source organism: Lygodium microphyllum (assembly GCF_053477565.2). Classification (NCBI taxonomy): domain Eukaryota; kingdom Viridiplantae; phylum Streptophyta; class Polypodiopsida; order Schizaeales; family Lygodiaceae; genus Lygodium; species Lygodium microphyllum. The sequence continues at coordinate 63,185,535 of NC_141140.1, forward strand.
TGTTTAGAGTAGACTAAGGTGTCGTCGAAGAAGATGAGTATGAAGTCATCAAGATATGGCCTAAAGATATCCTGCATTAACCTATTGAAGGTGGCAGATGCATTCGTCAGCCCGAATGACATGACCTTGAATTTGACCAAATTCGAATTCCGCATTACATTACATGTCCACTTCAGCTTTTAGCCAAATGACCAAATCACTTTACTTCTTTGTCAATATTCACAGTCAAGACAATCTTTGATAAGAAGAAGTCTTATTTGATTCATATGGGCATAGCCCTTTCAGAGTACAATATTTCTTGGGATGGTAGAGCAAGCTGATACATTAATTCGGGGAGAATAAGGTTGTGTTATATTCAGCTACGGGGACTGGGTAATAGTATGGATTTGGGTCATGGATCTTTAGGAATCGATAAGTCATTAGAAGATTAGTGTATCCTTTCCTTTGGTACCTATTCTTCTCGTAGCGTCCCAACACATTGATCCTGTCGGCAGGGATTATGCGGGTCACTTACTTGTACACATACGTGTTCAGCTTGTCACGATCTTCAGGTCCTCCAACCACTTGATTCTCTTTAGGTTGATTCGAAGGTACACAAATCGGTGGGCAGCTATGTAATAGATTCTTGAATCACCCATCCATCTCCGTTCCCCGTACAGAGGCGATGGATTGTAAATGCGGTCTAGGATGTTCATCATATCGATCCTTCGTCGATAATCTGAAGCATGCATCGCAGTCATAAACATGACCTAGAATACCATGAATCTTTTCCATGCTTCATAATTCTGCAAGACAGCATCGATAAGTAAGGAAATGTTCTTAACAACAATATTTTCTTTACTTCTTTTTATTAAGTTTTCTTATAAAGACAGATCCTTCGTTGGTTCACTCTGATACCAAATGTAACGTGTCCACCTGTTCACTTGTAGGGCACGTCTTAGCAGCCCATCAGAAAGAGGGTCTAGAAAGCTCCACCCAACACTCCCATGGAATGTTACGGGGTTTGCGATCTAGGTATTTCCGAGTCTCCCATGTAGCGAAGTATTCTGGCCGTCCCCACTTAGGACCAACCTGAATCAGGGTTTCCCTAATGGTCAATTTCCTAGAACGGCAGCTAGCATCGAACCCCAGGCAAACTACTTTACGCAAAAACATCAGGGTCGAAGCGGATTCATGCTGCACTTGGCTCAAGGAGAATGGAAAATGAGAGGGATGCAAAGCTCGACCTCTCTGCCCATAAGGCATAGTCCCATTCTGTTCCCCTAAAATAGCACAAATCGGGATTCTAGTTACCTAGATTCTAGGTCAACGTTCCTTGCTGTTCATTTCCTTCGAGAAGAATTTCTTGCTGTCAACTTTGTTTGAGAAAAGTTCCCGGCCAACCGGGACCACCCATCCATAGGACGGAACCATGGCCACATCCACCGCAATTTCCTTAGCGTTTTTTTAGTTGTCTAATTACCTACCACATTTAATTGGACACGCATAAAACAGCTTTCTTAATTAGCCAATTAGACACCGGTTCCTTCACGTAATCTTAGCACTAACATAGAAAAGCAGTGTCAATCAAGTTCCTTTTCAACAGATGATCTTATTTATCTTTGGAAAACATCATATAATCCAGCCCGTAGGCTAATCCATAAACCGCCTGAAGGCTATCCATAATCCGTTCGAAGGCTATCTAGCAATCCACAGGGATTACTAATCCAAGATTATGCTCGTAGACTAGTATGCCGGCCTCGAGATCCAATCTCGAGTCACGTTGGCCTCTTGTGCAGGGCCTAGAAGGCAAGGGATTTACGGCTAGAGGCCCTTCTGGCATCCAAGTGTCCTCCTGCTTCCAAGTAGCGCCCAACAGAGAGACCTCTCGTAGTGGGTTCGGTCCACGTTCCCGGCACGGCTAACAACCCCCTTGGTTAGGGTCAGGCAGACAGTCGGGGGTAATTGATGCTGCCTCTCCCTTTAGGCCTTCAACTTGAAGCATTAATTATCTTTCCATCTTTAGTTCCTTGAGCAAACAATGCAAACAGTGCTCCTAAACTATTACAAGAACAATCAATCCAGTGGTCGTTTATTTGGCCAACTACTAAGGAGTGAATCCTTCTCTCCGAATGCATCCAGCATTCGATCCGGGATCAATTGTAGCTTGGCAAGATCTCCAAGGGTTTTTTTGTTTACCCCTTTTGTCCTTGGGTTAGGGTCATTCTCCTAGGGTTTCCAAACTCAATCCGAGTTTTAGCATTAGGTGAATGATCCTTAGGATAGAAATCCTAGATCGTTGTTTGCGTGAGCATCCAATTGACCCAAATATTCCATCAATGTGGGTAGGACCTTTGGGCTTGAGGGTTTTGACTTGGCGTCCAAGTACGATACTTGGTTGCATTTCTAACGTGCCAAGCCCTAGCTAGTACTTGAGGTAATTATCGTATCGACTAGTTATGCCTATATGAATCCCTTGAGGGTTAGGTGATTTAGCTAAATTGGACTACTTGTCTTGCGACAAGGAATGATCCTTTCCTAGAGATGCTAACTTGTTCTAAGGTGTAGATAGTACAAGATGTCACAATACATGTAAACATGCGATTCCTTACTTCTACGTGCCAAGGGGTTTGCAATAACCCTATCTTTCCTTACTAAAGTCATTACGCATGATAATTTATAGAATACCTTACATAGGACCTACAAGGATTTACATCAAAGAATCATGCCTACAACCCTTTTGTCTAAGCTTTAGAATTTCATACTTTGATAAGCCATGCAATCTTTTCTAAATGCAACTCAATGAAATGAAATTTACGCACGACGAGTATGTAACATGCGACCCTTAGATACAACATCGTAAATGAAGTTCATGCAAGACTAAGGCTAGTGTTGACTTAATCCATTTCCAAGCATCTTTTGCATGTAACTTGCAAATCCGTGGTTCCATTCCCATACTATGCAATTGTCCAAGGTTTCATTTTCATGCCGTGCAACGGACGTTAACAACTCTTTCCATGTGAGACATAACAAGGAAGTTATTACTAAATGCAAAATACACTTGTTCTTTCACGGCCAATCAAGGATGCACTTAATAATTTCAACCTTTCAATGCTAGGCAATATGCGTTTTAGGCTTGTCACTTTGAAATGCACGACAAGGCAACATGCTACTAAACTCATAAAATGGATAGGTAATTTACATTCATAGCATTGGAAATGCAAATAACCCAATTTCATGTCATGCATTAATTCTAATAAATCGTTTGAGTAGGCAATTTTTCCCAAATGCATTCTAACTAGGCTAGGTGAATTAGATACATGCATAAGTGCTTCCTTTTCATGAGAGTTATCGTGCTCAATGCATTTTTATTGCATGGAATCAAAATCGTAAAACCTGGGCTTGTGGGCTTGGGGAGATGTCCACGTGTATGTTTGGGGAAGAACCTCCCATGAGTGCACCTTGCGTCTTCTTGGGAGCCATCGTTGATGACTTGAACTCCGCGGATTCCTAGCTTTGGCAAAACAGCCTCCAAGCCCGCCTGCTTTCTTCCTTGCCTAGGAATTACCCTTTTACAGGGTGTGGATATTAAGACCGGGAATTGGACGCGTGCACATGGCTTAAGAGGATCTCCTTTGAAAGCTTCTGCTTCCCAAGACCACATGGGAGAAAAAGGGGGTAATGATTTGGGAGAATTATGATGTCGAAGGAAAGGGAGTTGGGATTATGATGAAGGCGAGGATGGGTGGCGGCAGAAAAGCTGCATTCGGCGGCAGCTAGCGGTGTATGGTGGTGGCAGCTCTTCAGTACGGTGGCATTTTCTGGCAGCCCAACGGCCTCTTCTTCCTTCTCTCTGATCCCCTCCAGCAGCCTCCCACTCTCCTCTATCCTCCCCCCACTTGACCACCGAGGGGGGGGTTCTTATAGCTTTAGGGAGGGGAAGAAGGTAGCCACCACGTGGCTTAAGCATGCCCCTCCCTCTTCATGCTCCCACACATGAGGCCATTCCTCCCCACACTCCCTCTCCTCCAGCCATGCATCGACTGGGGGAAGGGATAATTATTTAAAAAAATTGACTTAAATTTATCCAATTGCCCCTTCAAAAATGGTATTTTCGCACTACTTTTACGGTCTTCAACCCCGGCCTTGGTTTCACAATGCAGAGGCCGCACTTTTGCGCTTGCGGGGTACGAATTAAGCTGCCAAAAATTACGATGTGGGAGACAACCTTGCACAGGTTTTACGCGGTGTGCGGGGAGTCAATTTCAATAATATTTTTGAGTGGAAATATTACATTCTCTCCCCCTTAGAGGAATCGAGATGTCCTTATCTCGAGAAGAACTGGGGGTATTGTTGGTTGAGAGTGCTTTCATCCATCCAAGTGGCATCCTCCTTAAGATAATCTTTCCATTGGACGAGGCATTCTTTCAAGGTTCTGGATCTCAATTCCCTCTCCCTAACATCTAAGATCCTATCAGGCCATAGCTCAAGGACTCCTTGGCTAGTCATTACAGCTTGTTGGTCATCAAGTACATGGCTAGGATTAGGTACATACTTCTTCAGTAGGCTGATATGAAATACATTATGAACTTTTAGGTTCTCAGGGAGTTGTAGTCTATAAGCATTGGGTCCTAGGCACTTGAGGATCTTGTAGAGTCCACAATACCTTGGACTTAGCATCTTCCATTCACCTAAGGATAGGGAACTCTTCTTTGGGCATACGCGAATGAAGACCATGTCTCCTTCAGCGAAGGTTCTATCTTGACGTTTCAAATCCGCGTATACCTTCTATCTATCCTTGGTGGCTTGGATGTCCTATCTTATTGACTTCATTTGGTCATCCATATCTTCCAGCATATCTGCCTTGAAGCTTCAACCCTCAAGGTTGGATCTGAGAAGTTTAAAGGACTTTGACAGTCATGCCCATACAATGCTTGAAAAGGGATCATCTAAATGCTTTGTTGATAAGAAGCATTGTAGGCAAACTCAACCAGTGGCAAGTATTGAATCCACCTTTTTGGTTCATGACAGCAGTGTACCCTTATCATATCCTCAATGACTTGGTTGACTGGCTCCATTTGACCATCAGTTTGGGGATGGTAAGCTCTACTAAAAGAGAGTTGAGTCCCAATGGCTTCGAAGATAACTCTCCAGAAGTATGATGTGAAGAGAGAATCACGATCACTAATGATTCTTCTAGGTAACCCATGCAGTTTGAATATCTCCTTGATGAAAAACCTTGCAATGTCAGAGGCTTTATAGTTTGTCTTAACAAGAATAAGATGTGCAACCTTGGTGAACATATCCACCACAACCATAATGGAGTTGTATCATCCCTAAACTTGGGGCAAGCCAACAACAAAGTCCATACTGATGAATTCCCATTTCATTTGGGGAATGTCAAGTGGTTGTAACTTTCCTTGCATTTTGGCATGTTCGGCCTTAATATGTTGACAAGACAAACACTCAGTGACATATTTGAGAATGTCACCTTTAAGCATCTCCAAATAGTAACTCTTCTTGACTGTATTGAGGGTCTTGGCATAGCCAAGATGTCCTGAAAAAGGGGAGTCATGAGCTTCCCAAAGTATCTTTTGCTCCAGTGACTGGTGTGCCGGTATACATAATCTCGTTCTATAGTAGACAAGTCCACTACTAATAGAGAATTCTTGATACTTAACTTGTAGCTTCGGGTCTTGATCCTTGATAAGGATCTCCCTTAGCATCTTCTGATAGGTTGGATCATGGCATGCTTCTTCTCTAGCTAGCTCAAGTATTGGGTTGTTTGGCATGGATACCTTTGTGGCTAGAGATCTAGCTATTGATGGATTCTGCAAGATTAGGGAATTTAGGAACGCCTTGCACAACTGAGTGCATCGGCAACTAAATTCTCCTTTCCAAGCCAGTATTTGATTTCAAAATCATACTCCTCCAGCACTTCAATCCACCGACGTTGCCTCATGTTGGTAAAGATCCACTTCAAACTTTTATGATCTCTCACTAGGGTAAACTTGTTACCTGGCAGGTAGTGCCTCCAAAGCTTGAGAGCATGGATGACAGCTAACAACTCTAGATCATGGGTAGCACAATTCCTCTCATGGCTCTTCAACTTCCTTGAAGAGTATGCTATAGGATGTCCTCCTTGCATAAGCACACATCCTAAGGCAAGTGTGCTAGCATCCATTACTACTTCGAACTCCTTACCAAGATCCGAAATTTTTAGGATAGGTGCTGATACCAAACTTTGCTTTAGACTATCAAAGCTAGATTGTTCGCTGTACAAATCGATGTTTTCTTCTTCAATAGATGCGTCAGAGGTGTTGCAATCAAAGCATAGTTTTTGATAAAGACCCTATACCATCCTATCAATCGAAGAAAACTGCGTATTTCCTTGATAGTTTTTGGTATTGGCCATTCCAGAACATCTCTGACTTTGGCTGGGGATCCACTGATATTCCTTTAGCTGACACGATGAATCCCAGATATTCAATCTGACGTTTGAAGAATGCACACTTCTTCATCTTGGCATAAAGCTTGTGTGCCCTCATTGTCTCAAGGACAATGCGAAGCTGGGTTCATGATCTTCTTCCTGTTTGGAGTAGACTAAGGTGTTGTCGAAGAAGACGAGTACGAAGTCATCAAGATATGGCCTAAAGATATCCTGCATTAACCTGTTGAAGGTGGCAGGTGCATTCGTCAGCCCGAATGACATGACCCTAAATTTGACCGAAGTCGAATTCCACATTACATTACATGTCCACTTCAGCTTTTAGCCAAGTGACCAAATCACTTTACTTATTTATCAATAATCACAGTCAAGACAATCATTCATAAGAAGAAGTCTTATTTGATTCATATGCGCATAGCCCTTTCGGAGTGCAATATTTCTTGGGATGGTAGAGCAAGCTGATACATTAATTCGGGGAGAATAAGGTTGTGTTACATTCAGCTACGGGAACTGGGTAATAGTATGGATTTGGGTCATGAATCTTCAGGAATCGATAAGTCATTGGAAGATTAGTGTATCCTTTCTTTTGATACCCATTCTTCTCGTAGTGTCCCAACACCTTGATCCTGTCGGCGGGGATTATGCGGGTCACTTCCTTGTACACATATGTGTTCAGCTTGACCTTGCGACCTCTCACATGTAAAGTTGTATTTACGTGAGCCTCAACAAAGATGAACAGCTTCACGATCTTAAGGTCCTCCAACCACTTGATTCTCTTTAGGTTGGTTTGAAGGTACGCAAATCGGTGGGCCGCTATGTAGTAGATTCCTGAATCACCTGTCCATCTCTGTTCCACGTATAGAGGCGATGGATTGTAAATGCGGTCTAGGATGTTCATCATATCGATCCTTCGTCGATAATCTGAAGCATGCATCACGGTCATAAACATGACCTAGAATACCATGAATCTTTTCCATGCTTCACAATTCTGCAAGACATCATCGATAAGTAAGGAAATGTTCTTAACAGCAACATTTTCTTTACTTCAGCTTATTAAGTTTTCTTATAAAGTCAGATCCTTCCTTGGTTCACTCTGATACCAACTGTAACGTGTCCATCTATTCGCTTGCAGGACACGTCTTAGTAGCCCATCGGAAAGAGGGTCTAGAAAGCTCTACCTGGCACTCCCATGGAATGTTACGGGGTTTGAGATCTAGGTCTTTCTGAGTCTACCACGTAGTGGAAGTATTCCAGCCATCCCCACTTAGGACCGACCTGAATCAGGGTTTCCCTAATGGTTAATTTCCTAGAACGACAGCTAGCATCGAAACTACTTTACGCAAAAACGTCAGGGTCAAAACGGATTCATGCTGCACTTGGTTCAAGGAGAATGGAAAATGAGAGGGATGCAAAGGTTGACCTCTCTGCCCATAAGGCAGAGTCCCATTCTGTTCCCCTAAAACAACACAAATCGGGATTCTATTAACCTAGATTCTAGGTCAACGTTCCTTACTATTCATTTTCTTCGAGAAGAATTTCTTACTGTCAACTTCGTTTGAGAAAAGTTCCCGACCAACTCAGACCACCCATCCGTAGGACGGAACCATGGCCACATCCACCGCACTTTCCTCAGCGTTGTTTTAGTTGTCTAATTACCTACCACATTTAGTTGGACACACATAAAACAGCTTCCTTAATAAGCTAATTAGACACTGGGTCCTTCACCTAATCTTAGGACTGACATAGAAAAGTAGTGTCAATCAAGTGTCTTTTCAATAGATGATCTTATTTATCTTTGGAAAACATCATATAATCCAGCCCGTAGGCTAATCCATAATCTGCCTAAAGGCTATCCATAATCCGCGCCCGAAGACTATCCAGCAATCCACAGGGATTACTAATCCAAGATTTTGTCTGTAGACTAGTATGCGGGCCTCGAGATCCAATCCTGAGTCGCGTTCACCTCTTGTGCAGGGCCCGGAAGGCAAGGGATTTACAGCTAGAGCCCCCCTAGGACCCAAGCATCCTCTTGCTCCAAGTAGCACCCAATAGAAAGACCTCTCGCGGTGGGTTCGGTCCACATTCCCGACGCGGCTAACAACCCCCTTGGTTAGGGTCAGGCATACAGTCGGGGGTAACTGATGCTGCCTCTCCCTTCAGGCCTTCAACCTGAAGCATTAATTATCTTTTCATTTTTAGTTCCTTGAGCAAACAATGCAAACAGTGCTCCTAAACTGTTACAAGCACAATCAATCCAGTGGTCGTTTATTTGGCTAACTGCTAAGGAGTGAATCCTTCTCTCCGAATGCATCCAGCATTCGATCCGGGATCAATTGCGGCTTGGCAAGATCCCCAAGTGTTTGTTTGTTTACCCCTTTTGTCCTTAGGTTAGGGTCATACCCTGTCAACCCAAATTAACCTTTATCTTAGGTTTCTTAAGTTCAGTCAGTGAATCCTAGCGACCATGTCGCTCTAACTTGATTGATCGTTTGCTTACTAAGCAAATCATAACTTTCCTTAACTTGGCAAATCAGCCCAAGAAAGGTGATGTAGTAGGATGACTACTCATCCTCTTGCAAGTTAGACTTGCGCTAGAACCTGCCAACCTCGTTCCAAGGAGTGGCAATTCTCTCTTGTGATTAAACCACAAAGATGCGCGACATTGCAACTTGTTGCACAAGTGTCGCACCTAAGTCATAGGATCATTTCACCCATTGAACGACGTTTCTTGGTCAAGGAATTATGTTTAGGCAAGACGCAGGGTTTGGGGTGTCTTCTTACCAACCCAACCCTAATTGTACTAGGCTCACAACATTCTCCTAGGGTTTCCAAACTCAATCCGAGTTTTAGCATTAGGTCGAACAATCCTTAGGGTAGAAACCCTAGATCGTTGTTTACGTGAGCATCCGATTGACCCAAACATTTCGTGAATGTGGGTAGGACCTTTGGGCTTGAGGGTTTCCACTTGGCATCCAAGTACGATACTTGGCTGCATTTCTAATGTGCCAAGCCCTAGCTAGTACTTGAGGTGTTTATCGTATCGACTAGTTATGCTTATACGAATCCCTTGAGGGTTAGGTGATTTAGCTAAATTGGACTACTTGTCTTGCGACAAGGAACGATCCTTTCCTAGAGATGCTAACTTGTTCTAAGGTGTAAATAGTTACAAGACGTCACAATACATGTAAACATGTGATTCCTTACTTCTACGTGCCAAGGGGTTTGCAATAACCCTATCTTTTCTTACTAAAGTCATTATGCATGATAATTTAGAGAATAACTTACATAGGACCTACTAAGATTTACATCAAAGAATCATGCCTACAACCCTTTTGTCTAAGCTTTAGAATTTCATGCTTTGATAAGCCATTCAATCTTTTCTAAATGCAACTCAATGAAATGAAATTTACGCACAATGAGTATGTAAGATACAACATCGTCAATGAAGTTCATGCAAGACTAAGGCTAGTGTTGACTTAATCCATTTCCAAGCATCTTTTGAATGCAACTTGCAAATCCGTGGTCCATTCCCATACTATGCAATTGTCCAGGGTTTCATTTTCATGCCGTGCAACGAACGTTAACAACTCTTTCCATGTGAGACATAACAAGGAAGTTATTAACTAAATGCAAAATACACTTATTCTTTCACGGCCAATCAAGGATGCACTTAATAATTTCAACCTTTTAATGCTATAGGCAATATGCGTTTTAGGCTTGTCACTTTGAAATGCATGAAAAGGAAACATGCTACTAAACTCGTAAAATGGATAGGTAATTTACATTCATAACATTGGAAATGCAAATAACCCAATTTCATGTCATGCATTAATTCTAATAAATCGTTTGAGTAGGCAATGTTTCCCAAATGCATTTTAACTAGGCTAGGTGAATTAGATACATGTATAAGTGCTTCCTTTTCATGAGAGTTATCGTGCTCAACGCATTTCTATTGCATGGAATCAAAATTGTAAAACCTGGGCTTCTGGGCTCGGGGAGATGTCCACGTGTATGTTTGGGGAAGAACCTCCCGCGGGTGCGCCTTGCGTCTTCTTGGGAGCCATCGTTGATGACTTGAACTCCACAGATTCCTAGCTTTGGAAAAATAGCCTCCAAGCCCGCCTGCTTTCTTCCTTGCAGAGGAATTACCCTTTTACAGGGTGTGGATATTAAGACTGGGAATTAGATGCATGCACAAGGCTTAAGAGGATCTCCTTTAGAATCTTCTAAGAAGCTTTTAGGAAGCTTCTGCTTCCCAGGACCACGTGGGAGAAAAAGGGGGTAATGATTTGGGAGAATTATGATGTTGAACGAAAGGGAGCTGGGATTATGATGAAGGCGAGGATGGGCGGCGGCAGTAGCGCTGCATTCGGCAGCGGCTGGCAGTGTATGGTGGCAGCAGTTCTTCAGCACGGCGGCATTTTCTAGCAGCCTGATGGCCTCTTCTTCCTTCTCTCTGATCCCCTCCTCAGCACGGCAGCCTCCCACTCTCCTCTATCCTCCCCCCACTTGACCACAGGGGGGGTTCTTATAGCTTTAGGGGGGAGATGGTAGCCACCACGTGGCTTAAGCATGCCCCTCCCTCCTCATGCTCCCATACACGACTCCAGCTTAGGCCATTCCTCCCCACACTCCCTCTCCTCTAGCCATGCATCGGCTAGGGGAAGGGATAATTATTAAAAAAATTGACTTAAATTTATCCAATTGCCCCTTCAAAAAGGGTATTTCCCCGTGACTTTTACGGTCTTTAACCCCGGCCTCGATTTCACAATGCGGAGGCCTCATTTTTGCACATGTAGGGTACAGATTAAGCTGCCAATAATTACGATGTGGGAGATAACCTTGCACAGGTTTTACGGCGTGCGGGGAGTAAAGTTCAATAATATTTTTGAGCAGAAATATTACATCATGAGCTTCATCTACATCCAGATCCCCCCTATTTGCTATAATTTTTTCCACACAACCATACCGACAAAAGATCTCTTCTAAGAGAAAAGTACACATTGCATTTGTTGTCTTAGTACGTAGAGCTCTCCCTTCTACTTGGTTAGCCAAGTCTTTATGAGCAAGTACAAGATATCTCACTTGCCAAAGACCTGTAGGCATCGTGTCTAAACATCACCCACTTAAAATAAAGAGACAATGGATATGTAGATTGCAATCCATCCCAATGTGTCACAGATGAATACATTTGACACGTCGTACATGTTTCCATAAAGTTATCAATGTCCTTATATATACCCTGCCACCAATAACTTTCTTTGATCTTTGCAAAAGTATCCCAAACACCTCTATGGCCAGCCCCCATAAGCTTTCATGAAATTCTTATATAACATTTACTTGTGAAGCTCTCTCAAACTTGCAATGGCATACCCTGTTTCTTTTTAGCATGTTTCCATAAGTATCTTTATTTTAAGAAAAACCTATAGGCTTTCCTCTTGATCTTCTCAAACTCCTCATCTGACCATTCGTCTCTCTTTGTTAATGTACTGAGATATTGACCAATTCTCAGCCATTCTCCTGCATATTTCTCTTCTAGAAACACTTCTACACAAGATAAAAAACATCTAAAGTGTCTTCTTGAGAGCTGTTTTTTGGCCCCAGAAAAGTGCTAGAAAATTGCCAAAAAACCCGAAGTTCAGGAGCAAATTGAACCCCGTTGAAGGTGACGGATGTAGATAGGTCGATTTTAGCGGCAAGTTAGAGATGGGTTTCAAAAGTGCCTCAAAGACGGACCAAGCGGCGGTTTCGGCTTTTCCATAAATTTTTCATCTTTCAGATTTGATCTTGAGAAGTGCCAAGCAGTGCGGACCTCAAGACGGTCGAGAAAAAATTTACAGATCCAAAATCAGAGGCTAGACGTGTGGGCACTAGGCCAACTGGGAGCAAAGGAGGCCAAAGTAAGAAGGGGTGTAACCCTTGGGGGCCCCCTTGGCCCCCAAACATCAACATGATAGGGGGGGGCATTTTTTTATGGCATAAAAAATAGAGGGGGCATAGCGCAGATGAATTGAGAGAGAGGGGACCTTAAGCCAAGTCAGAGGTTGCAAATATTGATAGCAACTGATAATAGCCATGGATTGCTAAGGGGCCAATCCCCTTGATGTAGGAAAGCTACAATGGAGCTGCGACAGTGAGTCGAGAGGTGCTTCCCTATGTTTGTGCTACGAGAGGTATTATACCTATATGTTATGGGATCTTCCCTCTAAGGAGAAGGGAATGTAAACATTGGACTGTGTCCTATTACAAATGCAAAATCAATATTAGAATTTAGTGTAGTGTGAGCCTTAGATGCTCCTAGCAAGGCCGTGTGGAGTGTCTTGTGTGTCTTAGAGGTCTCACTAGTGCTAGAGAACTAGTGGCGGGCCCATTTTAGGTCCCGACACTTCTCTTTGCTACTGTCCAAGCTTCTGTTAATGCTATAGCAACTCCTTGCATTGCTAAATTCACTCTTACAACATCATTTTTAGCTCCAAGAAAGTCATCTTCTTCGTCCTCATCCACCATCCCATCTTCATTCTCATACCACACCCAAGATAACATGTCTGCCACCACTGGGTTATCTCTTCCTTCAATATGCTAAAATTGAGGGTTCAAAGATTTTATGTATGCAATCTACCAAAGCATAGCAATGTTCGGGGTAGCACAACTAGTAATCCTACCCAATAATCGGTCTCAATGACTACATGAACACCCATACAATACTCCTTATCACATTTAAGGGCCGTCACAATTCCCCATAATTCTCTTTTTGCCTGTGGATACCTTCTCTGTCATTTAGTCAATACTTTAGCACCAAAGTGAATTGCATATCTTTGCCCTTCCTCATCATCTTGCTCAATTTCCCATCCAATCCCAATTGGGCTTGCATCAATAGTAATAATGATAGGCTTTCCATGTGAATAATCGACCTTTCTCAATGTACGAGTAGATTTTAAGAGCTGCTTCAATTTCTTCATTGCTTTTTTATGCTTCCTTTCCCAATGAAACCTTTCCTTACAAGCTAATATAGAATATCAGCTATATGTGCAAAGTGAGGAATCCATATCAAATAGAACACACATGCACCCAAGAATCTACGCACCTCTGATACATTCATGCATACATCTTTCATTCTATCAATCCCATCTATTTTTGCTGGTGCTGGTCTTTGCCCATAGGACCCACACATATGCCCAACAATCAAAACCTCTTCAACTCCAAAGATTGACTTTTGTCCAAAAAGAGTTAAATGCAATACCTCTTTTAGATGCGTCAAAATGCTCTCACAATCCACAATATGGTCTGCAACAAACTATTGACACCCATAAGCATCCATCTCTTCATTCTTTTTATCCAATGCACACCCTTTGATTGGAACATCATCCAAGAAGGGCATTGTCAATTTTGGTATAAAATCCATGAGTATCTTATTCATAGCATTTGTCATGTGTGCCACTGAGTTTGTTGCACCCTGTGGGAGAGTACACATCCGTACAAACCCCAAGGTAGTCTTCATGGTTGTGATATCCTTGTTTCAACTGCAAGTTGAAATTGATCACACCCCAAGTAAAGACCACCCAAAGAATAGATCACTCTGCTTGCAAAAGCCTCTGCAAATTCATCAACCACAGGGCCTACACCCACATTTCTTATGGTCACTTTATTGATCGGTTGCATGTCTTGAATAAATCTTAAAGCCCCATTCTTTTTGGGTACAGTAAACCAATGATTTGAGTATGGGGTTGAAGAGGGCTCCAATATCTTCATGTGAATCTTTTCATTTAGCAAATCCATTAGCCTTGGCAAGTAAGCTCTAGGCACTGGAATAGGCCTCAAGTTTCATGGTACATGTGGCACAATAAATATTACCATAGGAGAGACAACATTTGGATCCACACAACATATTTCAGTTGGTTGAAATACAAATGCCTTTCCATGCCTAGCCAACATGTGCATAAAATAGTTTCTTTCAGTAGACAAAAGAAACCCTTTTGCACCAACTTTCAATTCCTGTAATGTTTCATATGTAAATTGATGACCTATATCTTTAGGATCCTGTAAGCTTGCCGCCTTGACACGTTTCCATACAAACCCTCACTTTCTGGTGGAAGTGGCAAAGAAATTGGTTTCATCTTTTTGTCAACTATCTTATACTTTGTCTCCACAAGTGCTTCAGCCCATTGTAATCCTTCCTGCTGAGTAAACAATGCTATGACATCATATATATCCAAAGAACAAGCTGACAACATTCTATTTTCAGCCTCATTTTCTGCATGTATAGTTGCTAAAATTTCAGCCATAGTGTCATTAATATTCAGCCTATAAAAGATGCTTGAAATGCCTTCATTTTTAGCTAGCAGTCCCAATGCTTTCATTTCCTTAGTAGCATGTTTCATAGATATGCGTTCAACCTCGCACATAGCTTCCATAGGCTTAAACCAACATGAACTCTTTGCTGTAAACTAAGAATAACCAATAGTAAATACATGCTTCATTCTATCAAGAGGCGAGTGCATCCTCTAAACAATATTATTGTAGCCCTTCATTACAACAGTGCTTAATGAAACTCTGGGTCTTTGAATTCCCTTGCATTTGAAGGTAAAGGAGACTCTCGAAGCATATCCCGATTTCTAGGATGATTAACACAAATAATAAGAAATTTGACTGCTTTCCTCTCATCCTTCCTTTTGACTCTTGCATAAGCAGAACCATCATCAAGCACCTTTGTTTTCCATATGTACTCCTATAATATAGGGATGTCCCAAAAGCACTGCATATGAGGAATTATCTTGCACAAAAAAGTGTTTCTCTTCTTGCACATCACCAATCGTCACTTTTACATTAGGACATGCTGCATAGAGCTTTCCCAAAGAATTATTTACAGCCCTCATATGCCAAATATGATCAGTATCCACAAGCCATGCACCATTCTCATACAATACACACTCAATGACATTAATCTCAGACCCATGGTCAAGCAAAGCAACACAAGGAGTTTCACGTCCCCTTATTTTCACTACCATTTCACTGGTAGCCCTGGCATAATGATTTCTTATGTAACGACTTTGAGAAATTAATCCTAGAGTCTCTTCCCTATATTGTTGCATCTTCCTTACTCCACCATGCATATTGCTACAAGACAATGCATTTTCAATCACTTTCTTCTATTTTCCACATGTTTTCCATTGATTAGTTGTAATGTGTCCACATGTTCTCTTCAGGACACGTCTTAGCAGTCCATCGGAAAGGAGATCTAGAAAGCTCCGCCCAGCACTCCCATGGAATGTTACAGGGTTTGCGATCCTGGACTATCCACGTCTGCCACGTAGCGGAAGTATTCTGGCCGTTCCCTAAATCACGGTTTCCCCTAATGGTCATTGCCTAAACGGCAACTAGCATCGAATACGGAGTGAACTACTTAATGCAGAAACGCCAGGGCCGAAGCGGATTCATGTTGCACTTGGTTCAAGGAGAATGGGAAACGAGAGGGATGCAAGGCTCAACCTCTCTGCCACCATAAGTCATAATCCCATTCCGTTTCCCTAAAACAACGTAAATCGGGATTATTATAACTTAGACTCTAGGCCAACGTCCTTGCTGTTCATGTCCTTTGAAACGATCTTCTTGCTGTCCATCATGATTGAGAAAAGTTCCCGGCCAACCGAGACCACCCATTCGTAGGACGGACCCATGGCCACATCCACCGCACTTTCCTCAAGTTATTTTAGTTATCTAATTACCTATCACATTTAGTTGGACATGCATCAATCAGCTTCCTTAATTAGCCCGTTAGGCACTGGTTTCTTCACGTAATCATAGCACTTGACATCAAAAAACAATGTCAAACAAGTTCCTTTTCAACAGCTTATCATGTTTATCTTTGGAATACATTTATAAAGTCTAGCCCATAGGCTTATCCATAATCTGCCCGAAGGCTATCCAGCAATCCACAGGGATTACTAATCCAAGATTCCACCCGTAGACTAGTATGCAGGCCTCGAGATCCAATCTCGAGTCAAGTTGGCCTCTTGTGCAGGGCCCGGAAGGCAAGGGATTTACAGCCAGAGCCCCCCTGGCACCCAAGCGTCCTCCTGCTCCAAGTAGCGCTCAATGGAGAGATCTCCCGCGACGGGTTTGGTCCACCTTTCCGGTGTGGTTAACAACCCCCTTGGTTAGGGTCAGGTAGACAATCGAGGGTAACTGAGGCTGCCTCTCCCTTCATGCCTTCAACTTGAAGCATTAGATATCTTTTCATCCTTTAATTCCTTGAGAAAACAAAGCAAAAAAGTGCTCTTTAAACTGTTACAAGCATAGTCATTTCCAGTGGTCGTTATTTTGGCCAACTATTAAGGAGTAAATCCTTCTCTCCGAATGCATCCAACATTCGATCCGGGATCAATTGCAACTCAGCAAGATCCCTAGGGTTTGTTTGTTAATCCTTATATCCTTGGGTTAGGGCCGTACCCTATTAACCCAACTTAACCAATGCCTTAAGTTCTTTTAGCAATAAATATGTTATTCCAATTTAATGATTGGTCTTGTGCTTCCAAGCTATTATCTAATTCCCTCATCTTGTTACTTTTCCCAAGAAAGGTACTATATCAGGATGACTACTCATCCTCTTGCAAGATAAACTCGTGCAAGAATCTGCTAATCTCATTCCGAGAAATTTGGCCATTCCCTTGTGATCAAATCACAAGATCATGCAACTCTGCAACATGTTGCACAAGTGTCGCATCTAATCCATGGGACTATTTTACCCATCAAAAAACGTCTTCTAATCACGGAATCATGATTAGATAGGAAATAGGGTTAGGGTGTCTTCATAACAGTCCCTTCCTGATTGCACTAGGCCGACATTGTCGGTCCTAGGGTTCCAAATTCAAACCGAGTTTTATCTTTTTAGCGAGGGATCCTTAGGGTAGAAACCCTAGATCGTTTCTTGCAAATATGTCCTATTGTCCCTATATTCGGTGAATGTGGGCAGGTCTTTAGGGATACGAGAGTTTCAACTTGGCAATAAGTGCGACTAGATCATGTCCTCAACGTGCTAAACCCTAGTTAGCACTTTGGGATATGTTGCATCGACTTAACCATTCTTAAGCGATTCCTTCACGGTTTTTTAGGTGTTTAGGGTAAACCAATTTACTTATCTATTTTTGAAGATGTTTCTCGTAATCACATGATTCATTGCCTACATATGATTAGTCTTACAAACCCTACTTTTCTGGTTAAAATCAAAGCATTGTCAAGATTGTGGGAGAGAAGGAAGGAGTCTCACTTGTAGCTTTCTTGCTTGCACAATGGGGGAATACACACAAGGGTGGAGGCTGAAAACAGTTTTCCTCTTCTTAGTTGTGTAAGCCAAAAGAACTCACATACAAAGAAATAGAAGAACCCTATATATGGGTCTCACACCAAACTCAACTAACTAAGGTGGCATACTAACCAAGCCACGAACTAGAGTAGATAAGGATAGCTATCATGTAGCTATTATTCATGGGCGGTATATCAACCGCATCTGCAACTAACACGTCGGTGACATAAATGCACAACGGTCACCCTGGCATATCACGAGTGGAGCTCGATATCTCAACACTCCCCCTTGAGCTCAATCCCAATTCCTGCACACCAAGCAGGTCTCTGAACTTGCACAGCTTCTCTGTGCCCAATGCCTTCGTGAATATGTCAGCTACCTGATCCTCTGTGCTGACATAAACTAGATCAATAAGACCTAGTAAAACCCTCTCTCGCACATAGTGATAATGCACCTCAATGTGCTTTGTTCTAGCATGATAGACTGGGTTATTTGCCAAGTGTATACTACTCATGTTGTCACAATAAATGACAACTGGCCCATCTGTAGACTGATGCATATCATAAAGTAGCTTATGCAACCAAGCTACCTCACATGCAGCCATTGCTACACCCCTGTACTCAGCCTCTGTGCTCGACAAGGCAGCTGTAGGCTGTTTCTTACTGCTCCAAGTGACTGCAGCACTCCCAAAAGAGAACACATATCCACTAGCAAATTGTCTATCAGAAATACTACCAGCCCAATCAGCATCAGTGTATCCATGCAACTATATCTGAACCCCAATCTCATAAAATAGTCCATACTGCAATGTGGACTTCACATACCTGAGTATGCGTCTAGTCGCATCCAAATGTGGTTTCCTTGGAGCCTGCATAAACTGACTTACCAATCCAACAGTATAGCTCAAATCTGGCCTGGTAATAGTCATATAAATCAAACTTCCTATTATGCGTCTGTACATAGTAGGGTCTTCTAGAAGCTCACCTGCATCTATGCTCAGCTTCACATTTTGCTCCAAAGGAACTGAAATAGGCTTACAGCCTGTCATCCCATATTTGGACAGCATGTCCAATCCATACTGCCTCTGCAAGAGCTGTATCCCACTTGGTGATCTAATCACCTCAATGCCCAAGAAATAACGCAGCTCTCCCAAATCCTTCATCTCAAACTTCTGCTTCAATAGCATTTTCACATGAAGGATATCTTCATCACTGTCACCTGTCATAATCAAATCATCAACATAAATGACAAGTAGCATAATACCTTTCTCTGTTTTCCTCACATAAAGTGAGAAATCTGCCTTGGAAATCTGAAAGCCAATAGTGAAAAGATACTGTCCTATCTTGTCAGACCATGCTCTAGGTGCTTGCTTCAAGCCATACAAGGCTTTCTTCAACCTGCAAACAAACTCAGGATGAACAGCATGCACATAACCTGGTGGCTGCTCCATATATACCTCTTCTTGCAAATCACCATGCAAGAAGGCATTCTTTACATCCATCTGATGTAAAGACCATCCCTTTGATGCAGCCATAGCAATGACTGCTCTTACGGTTGCCATCCTTGCAACCGGACTGAATGTTTCTTCATAGTCAATGCCATATGTTTGTGAATACCCCTTGACTACTAATCTTGCCTTGTATCTGTTCACAGAACCATCTGCATTGTGCTTCACCTTATAAACCCACTTACAGCCAATTGCATTTTTACCTTTAGGCAAAGGTACCAATTCCCATGTAGCATTTGCTTCCAAGGCATCCATTTCTTCATCCATGGCTTCCTCCCATTTTTCTTTTCCCATGGCTTGCTCAAAAGATGTGGGTTCTGGTTCCTATATCACTTTGACCATATATGCATAGTGAATGGCTGTAAATCCATCATATTTCAGCCTATCCACAGGATACCTAGCTCTCGTAGACCTGCGCAAAGTAGGTTCACTCCTAGGTGCTCTCAAAACATCCCTGGTCTTCCTTACTCCAGGTGTAACAATAGAAGGAATACCCAACTCATCATCAATGCTCTGTTCTGAGCCACTGGATTCACCATCCACATAAGAGTGACCTGCATTCACATCAAACATGGGCTGATCAACCTTCTCTTTTCCTTTTCGTGATACCTGCATATCAATATTTGCATTGCTTTGAGAAGATTCTCCTGATCTCAATCTGCCTGTCCATGGCGAAGAATGTGAACCACTGCTAGAGGACTCTCCAGGTCCACTAATATTTTGTGACTGCTGCTATGAATTCTGTGCAGCATTACCATTTTGTGCATCTACATCATCAATCACATTTACTGGTTTATACTAGCTACTCATCTCATCAAAAACAACATCTCTGCTCACTATAAACTTACGAGTAGAAGGGTTATAGCATCTATACCCTTTTTGCTGCAGAGAGTAACCAATAAAGATGCACTTCTCAGCTTTTGGATCCAACTTGGATCTCAGCTCATCTGGCACATGTACATAGGCAATGCAACCAAAAATTTTCAAATGAGAAATATCTGGTTTCCTACCAGTATACCTCTCCTCTGGAGTCATTCCATGTATTGCTGCAGTGGGAGTCCTGTTCATTATGTAGACTGCTATAGCAACTGCTTCAGCCCAATAAAAATCTGGCAAGTCTTTTTCATTGAGCATGGCACGAGATACCTCTTCAATATGCTTGTTTTTCCTTTCTGCAATTCCATTTTGTTGTGGGGTATAACTGCATGAATATTGCTGCTTTATGCCATGCTCCTGCAAGAACTTTGCAAACTCATTTGAGAGGTACTCTCCCCCTCCATCTGACCTTAGGCATTTTATTTGCAGGCCTGTTTCTTTTTCAGCCATAGCTTTAAGGGTTTTGAAATGCCCAAAAACTTCACTTTTCTTTTTCATAAAATACACCCAAATTTTTATGCTATAGTCATCAATAAAGGTGACAAAATAATGACAGCCTCCAAGAGATGCAGCTTTAGTAGTCCACACATCAGAGTGGATTAATTCCAATGGCTTCTCGCTCTCTTGAACATGTCTAGGAAATGGTTTCCTTGCCTGTTTTCCAAACTGACAGGCTTCACATACCTTATGCATTTCTGCAACCTTGAATTTTGGCAAACCTGCAACAATATTTTGGGCCTGCATTGATTTAAGTCGCTGTACATTAACATAACCAATGCGTTTATGCCAGATATCAATATCTGCAACTACACCGGTCCCATGTGCAAACATTGCTGCACTCAATTCAGACATGTCTACATCCAACGTAAACATTCTGCCCTTCTTCTTTCCTTTTGCTATCAAGCGACCTTTAATTTTCATATCCTCAACAAAGCATCCATGAGGATTAAATCTGACCTGCAAGCCCTGCTCAACCATTTGACCGACAGAAACCAGATTCTTGGTGATATTCGGGACATGAAATACATCGGACAGGTATTTATTTTTCCCATCCTGCATAGACAAGGGAATTTTTCCAATCTGCACAATAGGATGTGCAGTATCATCACCAGTCTCCACAAATCCTGGTTTTTCCATTTTCCTTGCATCCTCCATCCATTCTGCATGACCTATCATGTGGTTTGATGCACCTGAGTCAACATACCATACATCATTGCTTTCTTCTGCACTTGTCACAGAATTGTTCATGTGCTGCACCATGAACAAATGCTCATTTCTGTCATCACCCTGTCTACTAGAAGATGCATAATTCCCTTGTTGCAGTTTTCCATTCATGATGTCATTCTGCTTTTTATAGCAGTCTTTAGCCATATGACCCATTTTACCACAGTAGTAGCATTCAACATTACTGTTTGCATTTTGGCCTCTTTGCCATCCACCACGACCTCTTTGGCTCCCCCTGCCTCTAGAGTTACCACATCCTCCTCCATAGGACTGGTTTTCTTGAGTTTGCTGCATATTCTGATTTCTACCACGGCCTCCAAATCGGCCTCCTCTACCTCTGCCTCTACCTCTTCCAGCATTTGAGTAGAAGACAGCTTCTTTTGAAGTTCCTCCTGAAGAAGATGCACCACCATTTCTCTGCTCCTCAGAAATTAGAAGAGCAATCAACTCCTCAAAGTCAGGAAATCTTTCACGAACTGAAATGGATGTCCGAAACTGTGCATAATCCTTTCCTAGACCATTCAAGGTCACAGAAACTAAATCATCATCTTCCACTGGCGACCCAATGGAAGCAAGTGCATCTGCAATCTTCTTAACCTTCATGTGGTAGTCATTGATGCTCATATTTTCTCTTTGCACATTATGCAACTCTTGCTTGAGCTGCATTTTCCTGGCTTGCGTATTTGTGCTATACATTTTTGATAACGTATCCCATGCCTCCTTTGGCGTACTTGCATCCTGAATATGCACAATCATAGAGTCTGAAATACTGATAGACATCTAGTACATAACTTTCCTGGCTCTCTCATGCCATGCTTTGAATGCCTGCATTTGCTGTTGATTGGGAACATCAGGAAGAACTGGTTCTTCTTCATTTCCTGCAACAAATTCCCAATATCCTTTTCCCATAAGGAAATTCGTCATTCTAAACTTCCATGCTTGGAAGTTGTTCTTGTCAAGCTTTTCAGTGACAATCTGTGAAAGAGAATCAGATGCCATTACAGAAGACTGCAAAAAATCCTGTCACTGCAAAAACCACAGCTTCACCCTCACAAGGGAAAATCTGCAAAACTGGCGAAAGTGGTATTTGACCACACAGTCACTTCCTAGTGACGATTTTGCATCAACAGGCAACAGGGATGATTCTGTAACTCCCAATGTCTCTGCGCACAAGCATACAATGCAATTTTTACAGTAACTATTCACCGACCTGTAGAACAGTGGCTGCACAGCATAAAACTGGGCCTTTTCCTGAGTGCGTGCAGAAAACTTCCGCCTCCAAAACAGGCCCCGAAATGGCCTCAAATAAAAAAAACAAGGTCACCGAGGGCTAAAGCCCTTCGTCCGCAGCATATACTGCCCTCTTGCTTCACCGCGAAGGGCGTCTCAACCTGAGACAATGCACTCCTGCACTTTCCGGCTGTGCTACCTGCAGAGATCTGCTCCCAAAACAGAAAATGAAAGCAACACTGCTCCTCTTACCAGAACACCGCGAGCTTGGCTTGCTTTCTTGAGCTCCTTACCACGAACAAGGCTCTGATACCATGTCAAGATTGTGGGAGAGAAGGAAGGAGTCTCACTTGTAGCTTTCTTGCTTGCACAATGGGGGAATACACACAAGGGTGGAGGCTGAAAATAGTTTTCCTCTTCTTAGTTGTGTAAGCCAAAAGAACTCACATACAAAGAAATAGAAGAACCCTATATATGGGTCTCTAACCAAACTCAACTAACTAAGGTGGCATACTAACCAAGCCACGAACTAGAGTAGATAAGGATAGCTATCATGTAGCTATTATTCATGGGCGGTATATCAATCGCATCTGCAACTAACACGTTGGTGACATAAATGCACAACGGTCACCCTGGCATATCACGAGTGGAGCTCGATATCTCAACAAGCATATGCTAAGTTACGGCATAACTTCTATTGATTCTTCTAGAACATGCATTCAAGATTCATGCTACTAAGCTTTAGGGTTTTATGTTTAAAATGAACCATGCAGCTTTTTCTAACAACTACGCAGTTGAAACGAGATTTATGCCAATTGCCTAGAGTTTAATCTCCTTCATGCAGTCATAGAATCATTTCCATGCCTTGCAAATTCCTATGGTTATTAGCAACCTTTTTTAAAGAATCATTTCGAAGAAAAGATGTCTAATAATGCGACATGTGATTTATTCTTTCCATGCATAATCGAAGTGTACTACCATAATTTCGATTTGTAAAGATGGTCATTAGTTGATCTAAATTCATTACTTTGCAATACATAAAAACCACTTACTAAGAATGCATAGAGATCTTATGCTCTTTTTTTTGTTCGTTTCATTGAAAAATACCAATGATCAAATTCTTCAATCATGAGCTATTTCTTTTAAACTAGCCAAAGTATTTCAATAAAAAAAGTACATCCTAATTCCATAACTGATCCATGCACAATTGTAATATTACGACATAAATCAAAATTAGGAAGAAAACCTGGACTTGTGGATTCGGTGAAATGTCCACATGAATGCTAGGAGATGATCCTTATGCGGTTGCGCCTTGTGCCTTTTTAGGAGCCATCAAGACTTCGACCTTCTTGCCTTGGCCGCAGACTTATGATCTTGACTCGTCTCCTTCGCATGCGAAACTCTCTTTGAGATGCGGCTTTCTTGACCGATTGCACCGTCTTTCGGGCTTTAGAAGGCCTTATAGGCTTCCTCCTCGAGGCTTGGAGGAATAAGAAGTTTTTTTAGGAGGGTTGAATGGGAGAGCCCTTAAACCCAGCAAAGAGTTTGGGCTTGTGACAGATGCAATGAAGAAGGCTTTAAAATTCCAGATATAATAAGTCCTTCACGAAAAGGGATACTATGGATTTAAAATACTTTTGTGGGAAGGGTTTTAAAAAGGAAACCCAGGTGTTAAACGGATTCTTGGGGGATGAAAAAGGGAAGTGCTCAATTCACGAGGATGTAAAGGGAAATGCCTTAGTTCCGGGGGGTGTAAAGACCGCACAAGAAGGGCCAATGGAAAAAGGGTTTTTAAGAAACCCAAGGGTTAAAAGGACTTGCGTGGGAATTTTGACTGGACAAAGACCAAGCCACTTTTAACCCAGTTGTCAAGCCAACTCCTAAGAGTTGTTACACTAAACAGGTGATCTTGATAACTAATTCTTGCAATTTAGTCTAGCCTTCCTTTTTATTCGTGACACTTATTAGCGATAGTCCAACTAATCGTCTGAACAAAACTTGGTAAGCTTATTCAATCTCATATTTCATTTCTTTAAACGGCTAGGTCTCTATGTTGGGTCCTAGAATGCTAACCTAGGAAAACTACAGCTTCTCCCCATCTCTCAGGGGTAGCTCCTCATAATTCGCTCCTGCCAAACTAGTGGCGGTTTATCCAGGAAGTTTTGATGTTTGACTTTAAGAATTTTGTTTCAAAGTATAGATCCCTTGGATCTATTTGAATATCCCCATTTAAATTCCTTTTTATATTTCTCTTCTCCAACTGATTAAAATTAATTCGTTTTATTTATTTGATTAATAGCAAACATTCAAATCAAAACATCTAACATTCTAAAAACCCATAATTTTAATTCCTTGTAACGTTTCCCAACTCCGTATTGCAATTTCGTCGTTGCTTTTTAGTGTTTAAATACTTAATTCGTTTTGCGAGTATAGCGTCCTTTCTTTCTTCTTCTTTACTAAATACAAATCACGATAAAAACATGTACTCTCTGCACTCTAACGTAAACACATACATAGTTCATTTTAAATTCCCATATTTTCCTTTAATTTATAAGTTAGTCCTAGTGGCCCTCCACTCTTCCTTGCAATCATCAGATAATCATTTTTTAATTCAAACAAAATATAGATCTTAAATATGGATGCTTAGGCTTTCCCTCATGCCATCAAAATGATTATCTAATTAAGTTTCTTGATATTTGTAATTTAATTTAAGATTATAATTTTCTTATCATCAGCAAACATCATAAAATACTATTGTATCTCTCATTCTTACCTATCCTTGTGTTATTTAATAGTATATCATGTATCATTTTATTTGCTCAAAATAAAAACACCATGTTTATATGTAAATGTTTCTTTCAGTAGATTATCATTAAAATATTTTTTCTTTTCATTTTAAAGTTTACAAAACTTCATCAGAAATCAAGAATTATCTTCTCAGCTTTTCATGTAAAAATCCATATTTTTATTGATAAATAGCATATTTTACTCAAATAAAAACTATGATTTTTCTTTAAAAATAACACTTCTTGAATTTTTAAATATATCAAATAGACTTTAAATATTATGAAAAAATTTAAGTGAATTTGTAAACACATATTCTTTATCAAAAAAATATCATAGTTTATATTGGATCAACCAAAAATTTTATAAAAAGTCATATGTGTCAATTTTAAACCATTTTAGAGCATTTTTCACTATTTTTTATTTTTAGGAAATGATTTCAAGTGTCGATATTGTCAAGCTTTCAGTGACAATTTGTGAAAGAGAATCAAACGCCATTACAGAATACTACAAAAAATTATGTCTCTGCAAAGAACACAGCTTCAGCCTCACAAGGACAAATCTGCAAAACTGACGAAAGTGGTATTTGACCACACAGTCACTTCCTAGTGACGATTTTGCATCAACAAGCAACAAGGATGATTTTGTAACTCCCAATGTCTCTGCGCACGGGCATATGATGCAATTTCTACAGTAACTTTTCACCGACCTGTAAAACAGTGGTCGCACATCATAAAACTGGGCCTTTTCCTGAGTGCGTGCAGAAAACTTCCGCCTCAAAAACAGGCCCCAAAATGGCCTCAAATCAAAAAAACAGGGTCACCGCGAAGGGCGTCTCAACCTGAGACAATGCACTCTTGCATTTTTCGACAGTGCTACCTACAGAGACTTGCTCCTAAAACAGAAAAATGAAAGCAACACTGGTCCTCTTACCAGAACACCGCGAACTTGGTTTGCTTTCTTGAGCTCCTTACCACAAACAAGGCTCTGATACCATGTCAAGATTGTGGGAGAGAAGGAAGGAGTGTCACTTGTAGCTTTCTTGCTTGCACAATGGGGGAATACACACCAAGGGTGGAGGAGGCTGAAAACAGTTTTCCTCTTCTTAGTTGTGTAAGCCAAAAGAACTCAAGTACATAGAAATAGAAAAACCCTATATATGGTTCTCAAACCAAATTCAACTAACTAAGGTGGCATACTAACTGAGCCACGAACTAGAGTAGATAAGGATAGCTATCATCTAGCTATTATTCATGGGCGGTGTACCAACCGCATCTGCAACTGAAAAGTCAGTGACATAAATGCACAACTGTCACCCTGGCATATCACGAGTGGAGCTCGATATCTCAACAATCCATAGGTGTAAATGCATTGATTTTGTTTTGTTCCTGCAGTTTGATAGATAGCTCTTTAAACCATTTCTTTTGACTTTCTTGAATCCACCCATAACCATGTATCCTCTTCACCTTGGAGTAGTCCCCACTATCAAGCATGTAAAGATTTAAGACACTTCTTCTTTCATGCTCTAATCCCAATGGGCCTTGCACTTCTAAGTGGTAGTTACCAAATCCATCTATGTCAGTGACGAGTTTGTTGCTTGAATTCTCCATCCCCCTACCACCCTCTACATCATGGTGTCTAACTTCTTTTGGATATACTTGTGACAAGGTGTAGTCCATGGTGGTGATGTATATATTTTTTTTAAGCAAAAGAAGGATCATTGAAATATGAGGAGACCACCACATGTGTTGTATAAGAGTGTTAGTTGATGAGGACCACAATACTTCGTAATCAATCGTAGATAGATCATGATCATCAAGTCATTTCCAAGTAGAAATCTTCCCTACTCCTAACCACTGCATATCTTGGATTGATGTTGCAAAATTTCCTTTGGCACCCTTTGGCACCACACAAGGATGAATGCAAATATGACATAGTGTGTCCTTATAATCTTTAACACATTTTGGAATAATGAACATCAAACATGAAAATCTTGCTTTGGCATTAATTCACCAAAAGACTCCTCCATAAGCTTGTCTAAGATTGTGCTTCTTATAGGCTCCGTGTCTGTATGGTACATCCAGTCTTCCTTTTGCTGGTAAGTCCCCTTTGGATTACTTCGTCCTTGCCAAGAGTCTATTCACTTGAGTCTGATATTCAACACCTCCCCAAAGAAATCTCTATAATAATCACCAATTATCTAATGATCACCCTTTGATCATCACTGCAGTATTACTGTAGACAATAATAACACATCATGATGCTATGTATTTTTCATAAAGAATTTAATCCTTAGGAGGTAGGAGGTAGCATAACTACTGAAATCCCCCATCCCTTAGATTAATACTAAGATATCCTATCAACCTGTCAAGACCTTGCCAAGTCTAAAATTCCCCCGAAAACTCCTAATTTATAACAAGGTCCTATCTCCTCTAGGTGATAATAATCTCTACAAGAACATTTTAAACAGTCATAGCTGAGATTCACTAAGTAAACCTATCAGATTTTGTCTAAAACTCCACCTTCCTCTTGTACAAGAACTTCCTTGTACCAACATCTCCTGGCTAGACTACAAGAACACAGCCTCCAAAGACAACTACCAACACCGCATCTGTAGTAAATTAATGTAAAAAGATGGTAGTAGGGTGTCACTTATATACAAATTTGCCAAAAAATTGTTGCAATAGATGGCATGTTTTTAAGTGTTGTCATTCTCCCCCACTTAATTGCGAAGTGTCCTCATGAGCACAGCTACATCACGAACTTGCAGCATCACGAACACAGCTACCACAAGCACTGCTACGCAACTTCGAAGAAAAAATATACTCTCCCCCACTTAATTGCGAAGTGTCCTCACAAGCACAGCTACAAGATCTACAAAACCGCACATGGACAACTAGTAGACACTACAAAGGTAGAAAAATACTTATTGGTGTCATATTAAAACACAAACAATACAAACATTACAAGTAAATTGTATAAAAACTTATGCAAACTAACATTTCCCTTACTCACTCGCCCCACTAAAGTGCATAACAGAGCTTCATCCATTGCATAGAATATACCAACTAGGAAGCTGTCTAGAGCCGCTAAACAACAATAATCCCTTGAGGCAATAAATTGCCACACTACTATCCTACTAGAAATATTGCTTCTAAAATAGCCTCACTAATAAGATCGTTACTTAACAAAGAACCCAAACAAGGCAATCTAATACTATAACACCAAATAGGACTCCTAGGGTTTAGCTGCTAACCCTCCATGTTCTACTGGAACAACCAGCCAATGATCCCTTGCTTCCAAGTGTCCAAAGTTTTGCTTTTAATTATCAGTTTTAATAGCATTCTTTTCAGTATCAAAAGAGTATATACATTTATTCTCCTTCCAAAAGGTTCAACCCCAAAGAGATGCAAGGCATCGGATGCAGGGCACCCGTCATTTCCCTACAGCCTATTAGGACCTCAGAGGCGATGGTTATCTTCTTTTGGTTTTTTTTTTTCAAACCCTGCAGTCTCAGGGCGTTTTTTTTTCTTTATTTCATTTCATTTTTAAAATTTTAAAAGAATAAATATATAGACTCTTCTGAACTTATAATATTTGGATTGGATTTTAAGTAGTTTTTTTTTTAAAGGATCAACTAGAAGGCTAAGAATACATCACTTAATTGAACGGTCAAACATTTTAGCTCAACAACCTTGCTCGAGGAATCTAATCTAGCGCATAATACTAGTCACTCTGCCTAGGAAAATGATAAGCAAAGAATATTCACCAGTTCAGCATCTCTCTTCCACGCTACTCCTAGTTGAAATTTCGTGGAGAGAACCCTGTTGCATAGCTACCCTACATATCGCTAGAAAAGCAACTAAAAGATAGGGGAAAACTCTATAGAATTCCTAATCAGATATCCATACAATGGAATTCACTATGTTATACACACACATCACCCCCTTTTTAATCTCGTCCTAGTGCTAAATCCCATCCCTTGTGAGTGGACTTCATATATACGACATTAGATATGTGTCATTCATATTTGTTTAAAATATCTACTTATCTTTCTTCTATAATTACTGAGGCTATTGAAATCTCTGAGTTAACTCAATCAGTTTCTATTGTTGTACTTTGCCTTTATACCAAAGGAATATAAATAAAGAGTATAGATATGAAACAACCTGATTTGTACGTGGATATTGCAACTCCAAGAATCATCAAGAGAAGCATGCAATAGTATGTAACTCAAAATCATAGTCAAATGTGCACATAAAACATACACTAGCCAGGACAATGTTAAAGGGTTAGATAAAATAATAATAAAACTTTCCCCTAGACAAAAGAATTGTCATATACTCATGTCACAATTTTGATCAACTAGTCTATCGTAATGCTTACACTGCTTAGTTGTTTAGAGCAGCATAGTTCTCCACTTGATAACCATTCTTGCATATAGAACTGTCCATCTCACTAACTTAAGTATCCCAAACTCTAGCACTGAAAGGAATACCCTGACCGTGCGTGCAAGCTAACTACCTAACTATGTGAAGAATGAAACTAGAGTGCACTAAAACCTAAAAAAGACATGAACTCGAAAAGTTTTTTTTTTTAAGTTATCTATTTTTTATTTGTTTTTGTTAAATGCAGAATAAAGTAGAAACCTAAAAAAACTAAGAAAACAAAATGTCTAAACTAAAATCCTCAAATTCTCTAAGATCTTCTAGTGCAAATAATAACCCTAATCCGAAATCAGCATCACTATCTAAGTCAAATCTACTAACTAAACTATCAGCTATAGGATGCTCAGGAATAACCTCTAGCATAGGCACATCAGAGGTCACAGATCCGCTATCAGGTGCGTCGCTAAGAACCTCCATCACATCATGGAGCGGAGCCGAAGTTGCATCATCATAGTAGGGCATAGGGGCCACTGGTAAAGCATCTAAAGGATGCCCCTCGGTCGCATCCATATACCAACAAATATAATCCCAACATGGACATGGAACTCTAGTCTGCAAATCATGGTAAGATGGAGTAAGGTGGTAGACAATGGAACGATATCTCCCAAATTCTGCCTGCTCTCTACCTACCCTAGACTAACCAGCGCCACACTCAAGAGAAAAAGCACTAGTGTAATCATGACGCTGGAAGGTATAACCAATCATATCCTGCATGGCAGTGGTACTATAGCGTCGAAAGTATGTGCAACACTGCCAACACAAGAGCTGAGCATGCACAAATAAATGCCGCTGACAAGACCTACAACCAAATGGTGGATGGTACTGTAAACAAAAAATAATCACAAAAGAAGAACCACAACAAACCTCTCCCCTCCATGCATATAAAAACCTATCATGCGCTTGAAAATGTGGAATATCGTAAGGCCCGACATGAATAGGATCAGAACTATCAGCATCAAGACGAGGGTAAAGTGCATCCATCCACAAAAGAGCCATACCTGCATCCCATGTAAAACCCCCCAAGAAAGAAAAGAAATCCAAAGGTAGATTAGTCAAAGTATTATTTTAACTACTAACCTAACTATACCTAGCTATCCTAAGTCACAAAATGTTTAAGGCGCAGGCCATTGACCCTAAATATCTCATTTTCAGCATTAATATCCTGCACATCAAGAGAACCATTATCATAAACCTGAACAACCTTAAAAGGTCCCAACCAACGAATTTTAAGCTTCCCAGGAAACTTATAATAATGACTATCATAAAGTAAAACTAAATCGTCTTCTTTAAACTCTCGTACTTTAATATTCTGGTCATGCCATGCTTTGCAACGTTTTTGCATTGCTTCTAAACTTTGTAGAGCTAATAATCTCTCTTCATCCAACTTTACCAATCGTAAAACCCGTTGTTTCAAAGATTCAACCTCACCTAGTTGTAATGATAGAGCTACTCGTAAAGTGGGCAACTCTTGTTCAATAGGGAATATAGCATTGGTTCCATAAACTAGATTGAAAGCTGTATTTTGCACTGTCACCTTATAAGTAGTTCTATAGGCCCATAACGCTCATATAAACGTTCATCCCAATCTCGCCTGTGAGAAGCAACCGTTTTAGTTAAAATGCCACAAATAATGCAATTGGTTACTTCAACCTGGCCGTTAGCTCTAGGATAATAAGGTGTTGATTTGCGATGCTTAAGTTTGTAGATTTCCATTAGCTCACTGATAAGACCATTCAAGAAATGGGAACCTCGGTCACTTACTAATTCTAGTGGGCAACCAAAACATGTAATAATATTCTCATACATAAACTTAGCCACGTCAATGGATTTATCTGTCTTCAGCGCTTTCGCTTCCACCCACTTTGTAATATAGTCAGTACAGACCAAAATATAACGATTTGATCGATATCTCGTAGGCAGATCAATTGGGCCCACAAAATCAATTCCCCACTTCTCAAAAGGTGCTAAGGCTAATATGGGTGTCAAAGGCGTTGCAAAACTCTTAGAAGGACGACCAGTCCTTTGACATACATCACATTTTCGGCAATAATAATAAGCATCTTTAAATAGGGTAGGCCACCAATAACCAGCTAATAGAACTTTTCTTGCAGTCAATTCACCGGCAAAATGGCCACCACACGGCTCATCATGCAATGCCTTAAGAACCACTGGGGCTTCATCTTCCCTTACACATCATCGATAGATACCCTCGCGTGGAAAAAATTTATAAAGGTAACCCCCTAATAATCCATAGGAGCCTGCTTGCATTAATATCTAACGTTTCTGACGCTTATCAGCACCAGGTGGATATCGAGCAGTACTCAAAAAATTTGCAATATTAGCATACCATGGAACTTGTGTCTCCACAATAAAAAGTGATACATCCGGAAAATCATCTTCCACACCTTCCTCCTTGTCTGATGTTAATAATCGTGATAGATTATCTACTAAGACATGATCTCTACCACGACGAGTAACTATTTGAAAATCAAATTCTTGGAATAACAACATCCAATGAATCACACGTCCTGAAAGTTCTACTTTATTAAGCAAGTACTTTAATGCCTCATGATCAACATATATGGTAAATTTATTCCCTAATAAATAATGACGAAATTTTTCCACCGCAAATACCATTGATAGGCATTCTTTCTCAGTGGTGGTATAATTCCTTTCTACATCACTTAAATTCCAACTCGCATAATAAATTGGATTATCCACCTTATTATCATATGCTTGGCACAAGACAACCCTTACAGCATACATAGATGCATCGGCATTAATATGGAATTCTTTTGTCCAATCTGGGGGTGCTAATACTGGTCCTTCAATTAACTTATGTTTAAGAAATTCAAATGCTTTCTGACAAACATCGTCCCAAGTAAAAGGAGTATCCTTTCGTAGCAGATTTGTCAAAGGTGATGCTACCTTTGTGAAATCTGAAATAAATCTCCGATAATAATTTAGATGTCCTAAAAAACCACGCAATTGCTTAAGATTTGTTGGAGGTGGAAGTGCAAAAATCTTTGCAATTTTAGCTAGATCCATAGCAATGCCCTCTTTAGAAACAATATGCCCCAATAAGGTTCCTTTTGGCACTCCAAAAACACATTTATCAGGGTTCAAGGAGATACCTACGTCATCACTATGCTCAAACACTTGCGTTAGAGAGTTCATGACCAACAACCTTATCAAGTACCTGATTAGTAAATGGCAAAGGAAAATGATCCTTACGTGTTTTGCTATTCAGCTTTCTATAATTGACACAAATACAAATCTTCTTAGTATTCTTCTTGGGTACTACCACAATAGGGGACACCCATTCACTATTGTAACGTGTCCCCAAGAATCATCCCGGACACGTCTTAGCAGTCCATCGGAAAGGATGTCTAGAAAGCTCCGCCCGGCACTCACATGGAATGTTACGGGACTTGCGATCTAGGTCTTCCCACGTCTGCCACGTAGCGGAAGTATCCTGGCCGTTCCCACTTAGGATCGACCTGAATTTGGGTTTTCCTGTTTGGTCGTTAGCTAGCAACAACTAGTGTCAGACCCAAGCGAACTACTTTACGCAGAAACGCCAGGTCCGAAGCAGATTCACACTGCACTTGGTTCAAGGAGAATGGGAAACGAGAGGGATGCAAGGCTCAACCTCTCTGCCATAAGGCATAGTCCCATTCCGTTCCCCTAAAACAGCGTAAATCGGGTAAGACGTAACTCTAGGTTATCGCTCTCATTATTCGCTTTGATAATGATGATCATCCCGCTGTTCTTCGAGATTTTTGAGAAAAGTTCCCGGCTAACCGGGACCACCCAACCGTAGGACGGACCCATGGCCCATCCTCCGCACTTTCCTCAGTTTGTTTTAGTTATGTAATTATCTAACACATTTAATTTGACATATAGCAATCAGCTTCTTTAATTAATCCTGTTAAGCACTGGTTCCTTCACGTAATCTTATCACGTGACATAGAAAAACAATATCAGACAAATTCTTTATTATCATTTCATCATTTTATCTTTGAAATACAAGGAGTTCCGCCCGTAGGCTTGTCCATAATCCGCCCGAAGGCTATCCAGTAATCCGCCAGGGATCACTATTCCAAGCTTCTGCCCGTAGACTAGTATGCGGGCCTCAAGATCCAATCCCCAGTCACGTTAGCCTCTTGTGCAGGACCCGGAAGGCGAGGGATTTACGGCCAGAGCCCCCCCTGGCACCCAAGCGTCCTCCTACTCCAAGTAGAGCTCAACGGAAAGACCTCTCGCGGCGGGTTCGGTCCACGTTCCCGGCGCGGTCAACAACCCCCTTGGTTAGGGTCAGGCAGGCAGTCGGGGGTAACTGAAGCTGCCTCTCCCTTCAGGCTTTCAACCTGAAGCATTAGATATCATTTCATCCTTTAGTTCTTTGAGCAAACAATGCAAACAGTGCTTCCTAAACTGTTACAAGCACAATCAATTCCAGTGGTCGTTTAATTTGGCCAACTGTCAAGGAGTGAATACTTCTCTCTGAATGCATCCAGCATTTGATCTGGGATCAATTTCGACTTGGCAATATCCCCAAGGGTTTGTTCGTTCACCCTTTTGTCCTTGAGTTAGGGCCATACCCTGTAACCCAACTTAACCAATACCTTAGGTTTTATTCATAGTAAATCCTGGCGACCATGTCGCTCCAATTTATTGATTGATCATTTTCTTCCAAGAAAATACCTAACTTCCTTTAACTTGGCAATTTTTCCCAATAAGGGTGATGTAACAGGATGACTACTCATCCTCTTGCAAGTTAAACTTGCGCAAGAACCTGCCAACCTCATTCCAAGGAATGGCAAAACTCTCTTGTGATCAAACCACAAGGCTATGCGACGTTGCAACTTGTTGCACAAGTGTCGCATCTATTCCAAGGGATCATTTTACCCATTGAACGGTGTTTTCGGGTCAAGGAATTATGATTAGACAAGAAGTAGGGTTTAGGGTGTCTTCTTACCCAACCCAATCCTAATTGCACTAGACCGACAACGTTCGGTCCTAGGGATTCCAACTCAATCCAAGTTCTAGCATTAGGTCGAATGATCCTTAGGGTAGAAACCCTAGATCATTATTTGCGTGAGCGTCCCATTGACTCAACATTCCGGGAAGGTGGGTAGGACCTTTGGGTTTGAGGACTTTGACTTGGCGTCCAAGTACGATACTTGGCTGCATTTCTAACGTGCCAAGCCCTAGCTAATACTTGAGGTTTTTATTGAATCGGCTAGTTATGCCTATACGAAACCCTAACAGTCATGATACCACAAATGACTTGGGTAAATTGACCTACTTGTCTTATGACAAGGACAATTCTTTCCTAGAGATGATAAACTTGATCTAAAGTAGAAAAATAGTTGCAAAATGTTACAATACATGTAAACATGTAATTCATTATTTCTACGCACCATAAGATCCGCAATAGCCCTATCCCTTTCTGCTAAAGTCAAAAGGCATGATAATTTGAAGAATAACTTACATAGGGCCTACTAGGATTTACATCAAGGAATAACACCTACAACCTTTAGTCTAAGTATTTGCATTTCATGCTTTTATAAGCCATGCAATCATTCCTAAATGCCACTTGATGAAATGAAATTTGCGAAAGTATAAGTGCGACCCTTAGATACAACAACATCGTGAATGAAATTCATGCAATACTAAGGCAAGTGTCAATTTAATCTAATTGCAAGTATCTTTTCCCATGCAACTTATATAAGATCGGGGTTCTTTTTCATGCCGTGCAACAGAAATTAACAATTTCCTCATGCGAATCCTAACGAAGGGAGTTTTTGCAAAAATACTCATTTCCTTCATGACCAATGCACTTAACAATTTCCTCTTTAATCCTAGGCAATATGTGGCTTTCCTTTGAAAATGCACGACAAGACAATTTACTATTAAGGTCGTAAGATGGACGGACAAATAGCGTTTATATTGAAAATACCAATTTTTCCCAATTGCATTTAACTAAGCTAGGTGAATTTGAACACGCACGGGTGCTTCCTAATCAATGAAGTTATCGTGACTAACTCAATACTTCTAGGTAAATCAAAAATAGGAAGAAAACCTCGACTTGTGCTCTCGGTTAAATATCCACATGAACATTAGGAGATGATCCTCCTTGGTTCGGAGCCTTATCATCTTTGGCCGTCTCCCTCGTACGCAGAGATTCCCTTTGAATTACGGATCCTTGAGAGAAGTACTGACTTGTGGAGTTTGGTTTTTTTGAAGGCCGTACGGTTCGGAGCTTGGGCCTTCTTTCTTTCGGGAAAAGAGGGATTTTGTGAAGGGATCTTATGAGGGCCTTGCGGAAACGAATGCCTATGAACTTCATCTTCCTCCCCTAAAATCAAGAGGGAAAAGGGGTAGGAATGGATTTATGTGGAATCCAGTGGGGAGGGGGTCTAAGGAAGCCCTCTTCTTTTCCACAAAGACCCGAGGGTTAAGGATGGGCTTATTGGGGAATCTAGTGAGAAGGGGTTTTATAGGCTTCCACCTCTTCTTTTCAAATCTCGAACTAGGGACGATTGGTGGGAAGGAGCTTTATAGCTTCCTCTCCTTCAAAGTCCCGGGATGGGCTTATTGAGTGATTTGGTAAGAAGGACCTTATAGGCTTCTCTTCAAAGCAGGGTAAGGAAATTTGGGCTTTTGGAGAATTCAATGGGAAGGGGGCTTAGGGAAGCCCTTAGAAGCTTCCTAAAGAAGCTTCTATGAAGCTTCTGAAACGCAAATGTGGAAAGAGGGAGATTAATGGCTACGTGGTTTATGAGGATTTGGAAGGCCTTGATGGTGGCGACCGTTAGGTGGGATGGCGACAGCGACTTCAGCTGGCAGCTAGCGGCGTTTCGGCGATGGCAGCGGCGGCCTCTAGTCTCGCAGATGGTTGCCCTTCTTTCTCCTCCCACATAGGACTCAGCTACAATGTCTTCAGTGTGATTATGCAGCCTCTCTCTCTTCTCACACCTTCGCCACAGCTCTACGGCAGTGAACACGATGCGTTCTCCTCTCCAGCGGCAACGTTAGCAGTCCGTCTCTCCTTCTCTCTCCACGCCAACACTCCCCTTCTCAGCTGATGGTGATGTGGGCTTCTCCCAACTCAGGGCAATGCAGCGTCTTGGCCCTCCCTCTTGACGGCCAGCATCAACCCTCTTGCTCCACAGCAGCGACCAATTACGGCAGCGTCCAGAGTTCTCCATTCTTCCCCTCACTCATCAACAATAGTATCAATGTATTAGCTTCTCGACCACCCCCCTTTCCTCACCCCTTAGAGGGGGTATTTATAGGAAGGGGAGGTAAGGTCTCCCTTCCCCACGTGGTGCATGCATGGCTCTTCTTCCTCCACCTCTCCTATTTCCCAACATAGCCCCCATCCTCTTCCCTCTCGGCTGGGGAAAAGAGGGAAAAACAATTTGCACTAAATCCAAAATTATCCTCTTGACCTCCTCCCAAGAGGAGGTTCATACGAGGATATGCAGGTTTCTTTAAACCATTAGTCTCGTTTTTTCCAACATCGTATACAATTGCACCGTCCGAGAACATAATGCTGGCATTATCGTTTGCCCGAGACTTCACACGGCCTCGTAATATTTTCAACAGGAATATTACAACTATATGCAACAGGATATATAATCCCAGTATCTAAAAGTTTAGTTATTTCAGCCTTCACTAACTCTGCATATACAGGGTTTGTCCGTCGTTGATGTTGACATACGGGTTTCGTGCCTGGCTCCAGATCAATATAATGCTGACATAATTCAGCTTTGATACCCTTAAGGTCCTTATATGACCAAGCAAAAGCGTCAACATGTGCTCGTAAGACTTCTTCAAATCTTTCACGATGTAGCGATTCCAATTGGTCTCCTAAATTTAAATATTTTTCTTCTGCCATTTTAAGTTTAACTACTTCAATTTCAGGCTCTTCAATAAATAAAGAAGCTATTCTTCGTGGCTTAATTGTAGGCACATCTTCGGATATCTGCATCGATACATTTTCAAGCAGACTATGCCTAGTACTTGATTTTGGTGCTTCTTCCCTCACATTCACAGAATGTACTAAGGGTAAAGCCCTATAATGAATAATAGCCAGGTTATCTTGAGTAGCACCATCAACTTCAACTCCGTAAACATTTGCTATCTCAGGAAAGGATTTTTCAGTATATCCCTTCCAATATTTATCTAAACAGCCATTATTAGCATTTAAGTCTTTATGAGATTTCATAATAAATGAAGTTTTTACAGAGTCAATTACACTAGGTATCTGCTCAAAATTACATGGATATTGAGCATGTAACCTACGGCGATATCGACATAAGATTTTGTTATTCTTTTCTAAACATTCTTGATCATCTACACTCCAAGACCATTGATTATCTTTAAGCTTGAGAATTAACGAATGTAGATTCTCGTCCTCCTCGCCCTGAATTTGACAGCCCAAATAATGTATGACTTGTTTCAGTTCCACAAAATTCCTAGGTGTTGCAAGTTTAAACCATCTAAGTTGTGGCTCCTGGCCAACCCCATAGATAGTAAAATCCATTACTCTTTCTTTTGGATGAGGCAACACCACCTCGTGCATATTTTGCAATTTGACCTTGGTGGGCTTAGATTGGACTCGTCGATAACCAACTAGTGGTCCCCTAGAATAGCGATACATCTTCTGTGTAATTCCATTGGAACGCTTAAAAGAATGACACAACCAAGGAAAACTCGTAGGGTTTTTCTCTTGAGTCTCTGGCTCAAAAGTACCCTTAGATTTATCTTTTTCCAAAAACCTATTAGTTTTATCATATTCTTCCCAATAATTCATATCCATAGGTAAAGCTTGTTCCATCTATAACTCCCCGCCACTAAATTTAGACTTCTGTTCTTCTAAATAAAATTCTAAAAGAGAGATCTCATCTAGATATCGCCTTTCTCTAAACTGAAATTTTGCCTTTTCCTTTTGCAACTCAGTAATCTTCTTCATTGCTTCATTTATAGCAGTCAACGCTGACTTACGCTCTACTTCCAACGCCTCGTTCAATCCTCTAATAATCCTAACGTAATTACCATGATGTTCATGAGAAGTCTGTAAAAACCTATTAAAAGCCGAAGATGAATCATCCTCATCCTCACGAGATAGTGGTCTTCGTAAGGGTTTGCACCCATGCTTACTTCTCCTTTCTCTTTCCTTTCTTTCTAGCTGGTAATAATAAATCCTTTTGGCTCTATCTGGCAGTTGTCCAAATCCAAAGGATAAAGCATTTTTCCCATAAGGAAGAGCTGCTAAGATCCTACTCTCAGGCATACTATTATTATTATCAGTAACATCATCTTCTTCCATACTTTCTGAAGAGGTTATTAAGATGTCAGCCACATCAAATGTCATTAACTCGGGCATCTCTTCCTCCTCAAATTCATCCATAGAAACCTCTTCTGACCTGCTGTATGCAAAAAATGCATTTTCTTGATTATTCTCTTCTTGATCCGTGGATAACTGAAAACATGTTTCAAGCGAATCATCAAAGTATTCTGCTTCCTCTGCAAAAAGCATTAAGCAGTCCAAGGTTGTATCTTCGGATGTAGATAACCAATGGGTAATATCACTGTCTGAATCATTGTCAGATGAAAACGTTACAGCATATTCACCAATACCCATCTGTTCTACCTTGTGAGGCTGATGTACTATGTTGACCTCTACTTTCTCTGCTCCTGCTAGGTGTTGTGTTTTAAATAACCAGGCATAAGGCCCTTCATGATCAGTCCTCTCCATTTTCAAATCATAAAACTCACTGTTGGATCTCTCATCCATTTCACTAATTGCCTCATCTCCTGACTCTTTCAAAAACCCTTTTGAAATAACTTGTATTTTAACCCTATCATTTCTAAGACCAATCACAATTGAACCTTTATACCAGTCTTGAATGCATCTTTCTTGGTATAACCAGGGTCTTCCCAGCAGCACAGAATATGATGAAATATTTGTCTGCGAATGAATGATCAAATAGTTCACATGAAATTCTAATCCAGCTACTACAGATTTCACATTTCGCAGTAACCCCAAAGGAGTTACCTTTCTCTGATCAGCCACCCGTAAAACAATATGAGTAGGTTCTAGATCCTTCAACCCTAATTCTTGCATTGCCTATTTTGTCATCAAATTAACTACTGAGCCACCATCCAACTGCACTTCATGTAGCAAGTGGCCATTAATAGTAGTATCGATGACTGGAGCTCATGGATCCACAAACAAATCTACTATTTTTACATCCTTAGTTGTTTTTCTCTTACAAGAATTTTCACTTACTTTGGAAGCATTAATCTCAATCCTCTTCCTTCGATGCCAAACTAATTTACGATAAAGTTGCTTCTCACAAACAGGCGCTATTTCTAGCAATTGCCGAAGGTTAATGGTCAATGATATTCCTTCTAATGCAGCCCAAAGATCAAAGGTCTTATTTCCTACCTCCGATTTCTCCTTACTTCCTTCCTTAGGAGGAATCAGTCTTTCAGGAAAAGGAGCTACTCCCACTTGAATCTTAGGATTTGCTAAAGGCACAGATAATAACGGGTGGTCAGAGGAATGCTATGGAGAATCCGATTCAGGTAGTTCTACATTAGGATCTATGTCCTTAGATTTATCCTTCACTGCTCCATTTAATTGTGGACTCTCTTCCTCTAAACCTTGCTCCTTTTGTTGTTGCTTTTGTGCCCTAGTAATGACACAAATCATAGGGTCAGCCTTAAAGGTCACTTTACGAGGTATAAATTTTAGCTTAACGCCAGTATCTTTCCCTATTGTTTCTACTTCAACTAAATTTGCAGCAAATGTTGAAGGTTCATTAAAGGCTTGTTTACCTTTGTTAGTAATTTTGTTATCCTCTCTCTTAGGGCAATTCTCCTCATAATGTTCTTCACCACTGCACTTCCTACAAAGAGGAGTATAGTCTTGATTTTTACGTGCATTTGGATAATACGGAGCTATGTGACCTTCTTGTTGACATCGATAACAAATTACTGGTTCCCTAGGCCGCTCTTGTCCACCCTGCCCCATTGGATTACGAAAATTTCCATTGTTTCTTCTAAAAGGAGAATTTCTCCCTCGATTGGTATCACTATTATAATTGTTTCGGGGTACTGGAGGTCTACCCTGGGTTGGCAATCCTCGTGGCCTAAAAGGTTGATTGGGTGGTCCAATCTCATAAGTTGTATTATTATGATCCATATAATTATAATTCGTTTGCATTGAACGAGCTTGTTGTTGCTCTTGCCCTATCTTATGCCATTAATTAGTATCCAAATGCCCTGTCTTAAGGCAAAAAGTACATAATGGTGGATGATCAAGTATTAATCTTGAAGGTGTCGGGCACTTTGTAGCCACATGGCCGTAACCATGACACTTACCACACCATATATTTGATCTAGGTGGGTTCAAAGTTGAATTTCCCGATGATTGTTGTGCACTTGGACCTTGTGTTGTTATCGAATAAATTTCCTTCAAAGGTGCTTGTACTGCACTCATAATTTCCTCCTTCAATTTTCCTAGGGATTTTGCAATAATATCTGCTACTTTTGCTTCATCAAGAGGAGATTGAGGTTGAGGCATAGAGGGCATTCCTGTCTGCATCATATAGGCTGGAATTGAAGTGTACGGATTTAAAGGTACACTTGACACATTTGAATTTGCAGTTATACCGATGGATTTAAAGGCACGGTCACATAAGACATATTCTTAGGTACCCCGCCTGAAGTGCTAGCAAGGTATTCCATCCGAGGTTCCTTGAAGAGATCTCCTTGTCGTTGTTGACTAATCTGCACTTCTTCCCACCATCTAGCATGAGTTTTAGCATCTGCCAGCATAGCTGGTCGTTGTAAACTAACATGCTGATGAACTTCAGGATTAAGCCCATCAATAAACTTACGTTTTTGCGTGGGATCATCAGGAGCGGGATTCATCTTGCGAATGATTGACTCCATACGCTCAATGTAATGCTCAACGCTTTCAGTTGCTCCTTGAGATAAATAATCTAATTGAAGAGCTAACCTATCTTGAAAACCTTATCGCCTAAATTTTTTGAGAAAAGCCCTTGATAAGGCAGCATAGGTTCCTTTATGTTGAGCATCCAGGTTCCCGTACCACCTCGCTGCTTCATCTTTTAATGTTGCAGGGAAGATATGAAGCTTTTGGTCGTCGTCTATTATCTCATTGGCGACACAAGTAACCTCAAATCGTTGCGAATGGGCATCGGGATCTTCGTCCCACAGTCCCCCGAATTGCATAAAGTCAGCTAATCTTACTGGGTTTCAAGCCATTGTTTCCCTAAATAGTGTTCGTAGTCCAAAATCTGAAGTAG
Organism: Lygodium microphyllum; assembly: GCF_053477565.2. NCBI lineage: Eukaryota > Viridiplantae > Streptophyta > Polypodiopsida > Schizaeales > Lygodiaceae > Lygodium > Lygodium microphyllum. The sequence continues at coordinate 63,227,683 of NC_141140.1, forward strand.
AGTCAGACCACACAGGTTCCTTGGATTCTTTGAATAAGGATCTTAATCCAAAGTCAGATACGGCTCTTGATTGCTCTCTTTGATGGGAAATACGAAACAAAGAACGTAATCCCAAATCTGTCACTCTATCTATCCACAAGGGTTCTTTTGGTGCTTTAAATAAGTAGTTTAACCCAAAAATAAATTCTAAATTCGAACTAAATGTAGATTCGTTACTCCTTATAGTGGCATTAGCTTCACTTTCCATGCTCTCACTTTGCATACTCTTTATCTCAGTAGGACTATCAGTGCTTGAAACCACTCAATCCCACTGGTATGAAGCTGCTTCACTTTCCTTTGATGGTGTTCTATCAAATGATATGTTAGGCTCTAAGGATTCTATGCTTGAGTTAGACACAACGTCTATCCCCAAGTTCAATAATGCGTTGACCCTCTCAAGTCTTTCTAATAACCAAGCCTCCTGTCACGCCGCTCGTTCTCTAGCTCGCTGATCTCTGGCCTCGTTTGGCTGCCTCCGTCTTTCAGAATTCATCCACGATTACTAAACTAGCTCTTACTGTCATACTCCAAAATTACGCACATTTTATTTGAAGCTATAAAATTAGGATTTTGCTTATGTGCACGCTTAGAAGGTTCAAAATAGTTGGCAACTCTGGGTCTATTTCCCCATAAGGCAACTTTTCTTCTTGCTCGGGGATTAAGCCTAAGATTTCAACAACCTCTTTAACGTCTTTTGTGTCAAAAGTAACTTTTAGACCTCTGGATACACGTATCCAGGGCAGCACATCATCCCAGACCACTCTTCTAAAGGTTCAATAAGAGCTGCGATAATACCAATCAAAGTGGTACAATACACTAATTGTATTTATCTCTATTGCGTCTATTAGCCCAAAGTGTGCTGCTAGTAGAACTATGGTTTGCGCACAATCGTTATAACCCCAACTCCAAGAGGATAATTGCTCTACGTCCACAGCTACTTTAGGGTCAAAATATTCGCCTCCCTCTACTAATTCTGTATCTCTCGCCCAATCTAGCACTCTTCTTTGGCACTCTTGGGGCAAATTAGGAAAATAGTTGCTTAGAAAAGAGACTGCGTATTCACTCATAAATAACACCTAGGATTTAAATACCCTAGGAAAATTGATCACTCGTTCGAGCGCACTTGTCTCCCGACAGACGCACCAAAAAATGACTGGCCAAAGACCAAGCCACTTTTAACCCGGTTGTCAAGCCAACTCCTAAGAGTTGTTGCACTAAACAGGTGATCTTGATAACTAATTCTTGCAATTTAGTCTAGCCTTCCTTTTTATTCATGACACTTATTAGCGATAGTCCAACTAATCATCTGCACAAAACTTGGTAAGCTTATTCAATCTCATATTTCATTTCTTTAAATGGCTAGGTCTCTATGTTGGGTCCTAGAATGCTAACCTAGGAAAACTACAGCTTCTCCCCATCTCTCAGGGGCAGCTCCTCATAATTTGCTCCTGCTAAACTAGTGGCAGTTTATCCAGGAAGTTTTGATGTTTGACTTTAAGAATTTTATTTCAAAGTATAGATCCCTTGGATCTATTTGAATATCCCCATTTGAATTTCTTTTTATATTTCTCTTCTCCAACTGATTAAAATTAATTTGTTTTATTTATTTGATTAACAGCAAACATTCAAATCAAAACATCTAACGTTCTAAAAACCCATAATTTTAATTCCTTGTAACGTTTCCCAACTCCGTACTGCAATTTCGTCGTTTCTTTTTAGTGTTTAAATACTTAATTCATTTTGCGAGTATAGCGTCCTTTCTTTCTTCTTCTTTACTAAATACAAATCAGGATAAAAACAGGTACTATCTGCACTCTAACGTAAACACATACATAGTTCATTTTAAATTCCCATATTTCTCTTTAACTTATCAGTTAGTCCTAGTGGCCCTTCACTCTTACTTGCAATCATCAGATAATCATTTTTTAATTCGAACAAAATATAGATCTTAAATATGGATGCTAAGAGTTTCTCTCATGCCATCAAAATGATTTTCTTATTAAGTTTCTTGATATTTGTAATTTAACTTAAGGTTATAATTTTCTTATCATCAACAAACATCATAAAATACTATTGTATCTCTCATTCTTACCCATCCCTATGTTATTTAATAGTACATCACGTATCGTTTTATTTACTCAAAATAAAAACACCATGTTTATATGTAAATGTTTCTTTCAGTAGAATATCATTAAACTATTGTTTCTTTTCATTTTAAAGTTTACAAAACTTCATCAAAAATCAAGAATTATCTTCTCATCTTTTCATGTAAAAATCCATATTTTTATTGATAAATAACATATTTTACTCAAATGAAAACTATTATTTTTCTTTAAAAATAACACTTTTTGAATTTTCAAATATATCAAATAGTCTTTAAATATTATGAAAAAGTTTCAATAAATTTCTAACGACATAATATTTTTTCCAAAAAATATCATAGGTCATATTGGATCAATGAAAATTTTTATAAAAATTCATATGTGTCAATTTTGAACCATTTTAAAGCAATTTTCACTATTTTTGATTTTAGGAAATGATTTCAAGTGCACATAAATGCAAAAAATCATTCAGCACAAGAAAACAGGTTTCAAAGCATTTTCTAAAAATATTAAACTGAACATTTACTCATGCTATATCATTTATTTTAGATAAACAGTTTAGGCACATACTTGTAAATCCCGCGGGTCGTTGTCACGTCATTGAAGACCGTGTCCTCCTATAGTCTAGCCAATGCAAGTCCGTCATCTAGCGAGTCGTTTTTATTGTGAGCTCATCAATTTTTTACTCTCTTGCTCACCCTTGTGCGACTGTTGCCCTATGGCAATAGGAATGACCTTTTTCTCTTAAGTTAAAGATTAAACTCTTAATCAAGAGTTAATTTTAGCTATGGCTTTTCTATTCTTCCATGTCGACGACCTTAGAAAGGGGGTATCTAATTGTATAACTTTGCCATCTGTTCACGGATTCCTGTGCGAGGCCAGGCGATGGAATGAGGAGAAATTCTGCATCACACCCATGACCTCAGATCGTATCAGTACGTTGAGGCTCCATATTGGCTCTTAAGGAGAATACATGGCGATGAAGAAGAAGAAGAGACATTGGCTTGAATTCTTCTCTTTTGCTCTTCTTGGTTGCAATTAAGATCTCCCCCCCTATTATCTGAACGATCTTGGTGCCTCCTATCTTTATCTCTGATCAATTGATGGCTTCAAAAGAAGGCGTCCCCCTTTCATCATGTTCGTTCTCTCTCTTTCTCTCTCTCTGTCAGATTGACATCATCTTGCAATGAAGTGAGGCTTGAAGGAAGTTGAAAATTTGATCATGTCTATGAAGAAAACCTGAAGCGATAAGGAAGAGTGCGAAGAACTCCAAGAAGTGAACAATACTAGGAAGCCATTAATGGAGGTCAAATCAATAATGATTGGAACAGAAGTTGCGCTTCTGAGAGGAGAAGCAATATTCTCTCTCTCTCTCTCTCTCTCTCTCTCTCTCTCTCTCTCTCTCTACGTTCTTGGAAGCTTCCATGGGTGGCGCCAGGGCTCTGTGCAATCATCCTACGTGATGTGGAGCCTTATGGATGTGCGACCAGAGTGCGCGATTGCCACGTCGTCAACGCAAGTCTTCATCATATGATGAGGGCTGGATGAAATGAAGATACAACCAGTTGCAGCAGCCTCTCTCTCTCTCATCATTGACCCTCACTCGCCTTCCAATCCATCACTCCCTCCCAAGTACACCATTGTACTACAAAGCATAAACCAATCATTATTATTCTAATCGATATATACGTCTTCATATTTTTCCACCCATTGCTGCGTGCTATGAGCTATAGGCGCCATCGATTTTTTTTTCTCTCTCTCTCTCTTTGTGCCTGCTTCATAATCATCTTCCTTGTATGGCGCCTTGTATCAGAAGCACATGCAACTGCAATTTGGCCCCCAAATCTTTCATCGTAGTTTACTCAGAGATAGAGAGAGAAACGCCACGAGAATGTAACTGCCCGTAAAATGAGAAAGCCTACACAGGGTAATATAGGCACCCTTGCACCCTTTGAATGTGGTGGTGATGTATATATATTTTTTAAGCAAAAGAAGGATCGTTGAAATATGAAGAGACCACCACATGTGTTGTATAAGAGTGTTAGTTGATGAGGACCACAATACTTCGTCCTTGCCAAGAGTCTATTCTCTTGAGTCTGATATTCAACACCTCCCCAAATAAATCTCCATAGTAATCACCAATGATCTAATGATCACCCTTTGATCATCACTGCAGTATTACTGTAGACAATAATCACAATCATGATGCTATGTATTTTTCATAAAGAATTTAATCCTTAGGAGGTAGGAGGTAGCATAACTACTGAAATCCCCCATCCCTTAGATTAATACTAAGATATCCTATCAACCTGTCAAGACCTTGCCAAGTCTAAAATTCCCCCGAAAACTCCTAATTTATAACAAGGTCCTATCTCCTCTAAGTGATAATAATCCCTATAAGAAAATTTTAAACAGTCATAGCTGAGATTCACCAAGTAAACCTATCAGATTTTGTCTAAAACTCCACCTTCCTCTCGTACAAGAACTTCCTTGTACCAACATCTCCTGGCTAAACTGCAAGAACATGGCCTCCAAAGACAGCAACTACCAACACCGCATCTGTAGTAAATTAATGTAAAAAGATGGTAGTAGGGTGTCACTTATATACAAATTTGCCAAAAAATTGTTGCAATAGATGGCATGTTTTTAAGTGTTGTCATATGGCTCTCAGACAGAAAGCAGCCAAGGTTAATACAATAGATTATTTTAATTAATAATGCTAACATTTCTTATCCATTTGATTGAAATAAATAAAAATCCTCATGTCTGCGTGTTTGTTTGGGCATAAAATGAATTTGTTAGCCATAGGCATCGATAGTTTAGTTAGTTGAGCTCCAACAATCCCAATGAATGCCAGGGGCATTGATAATTAGTTGAGTCCCAAAAGACGAAACAATAGTCTGTATCATGGTGCAGTCTTTTGAGGAGGAAATGAATCTATCCTTACATCCTAACTACCGTTGAACAAAATAAAAACCTCTATTCAATTAGCTCAAATAATGAAGGCAATTAGCCCAGTAAAGAAAGTGCCTCGTTTACGTGGTTCGAATCTGTCATTGCCCAAAATCCAAAGACACCTTAGTTTCTATTGATTTCAAATAAAATGATCAATTACCATGCTTAACCTTTTTGGTCAAAAGGGCCAAACCAAAAAGAAGGAATTAGTCAAGCCCCCATCCCTGCTCCAGGTACAACCCATTCGTTATTAGGTGAATTTATTTAAAATACAAATAATGTCAAAAAGGCCATCATCAAAGCAAACAAGGCAATCGCTTCATAACCGAATAGTTATTTAGCTAATGAAAGATTTCACACCACAGAAGTTATCAAGAAACCAAATGTGTTTCCAATACCAACTGCTGCTCTCGCCAAGGCCGTGGTAGCTGCTCTTGGTCCAATTAATTTTTCAGCTTCTAACGTCATTAACTATTTGATATCAACTAAAGCTGCGATACTATAATAAATTTGGTGCACCAGCCAGTTGATTTGCCTAAACCTACCTTCAAACGAAAACTATACTAAATACAATATTTTATGCCATAGCTAAATAGTAAGCACACATTCATAATTTTTGGACCTAATAAAAACTGTTTGTTACTAAACACCTTTTTTTTTGGGGTGCCCACTTTACGAAGTGGGCAATGCCGTTGTAATTACAACCAGTAAACAAACTTAGTTGACACACATAGCCTATGCGCCGCTAATCTCACCGCTTCTCAAGCATTTGACAAAGGCACACCATCTATCTCAAATGAAATCTATCTCGTCGCCACACGAGCCATCCAACTTATGGGATTCCCTTTTCCTTTGCCCATTCTCACTTCTGTAAGTTTACGAATAATCAAAATATCTGTAAAAATCCTTACCTGTATTTAACCATTTCTTTAAAAATGTCTGCTTATAACGCGACATGCTGCTTCAATGGTTTAATATAAAATACGACCTACCAAACAACTTTTAATAGCACATTTTCCATAACTAAGTCATGTATTGTTCGTTCTACAACCTTTACGTCTGCCCTTTCAACATTTCCGAAACTTTGTACGTAAAGAATATAGAGTCCAAATAAAATTACTGCCTTTGGAATATCTAAACTGAATGTGGAAGCCACACCTTTATGCCTGAGATCCCATAACAAATAAATGCCTCTACCCTCACATAATCGATATAATTGGAAAATACATGTAGGGAGGTCGAACCATATCTGGTGTATCCAGTTTAAGCAATTTTTGCACCATTTAATCAACCTGAACAACAAATGCGGATTCCTCTTACATACCTACAATTTCCAATCTGTTGGAATATGGATGCATGAATTTACACAAATAATTTTCTTCTTTCCAGTCCCCAAGCTATTTCCTAAGCAATTAAGAAAGCGCTTTAATAAGGAAAATCAACTCTTACCGGCTTAATCGAAGTGTTGATGTTTGTTTCATCAAGTGAAAAGGATTACACTTCGAACCACCGAGATCTAATCCTTTTCCGGCAACAATGACTCCATATCTTCTTAGTCCCCTTAAATCAAGCATTCGCTACATACAAGCGTCAACGGACATCTCCTTTTAAAAAAGAGTAACTACTGCATAAATCCTTTTCTACAGGTTTTGTATGTTCACATTAGGTATCTTTATTACAATAGTATCGACAGCAGAGATTTTTAGCTTTCTCACATAATACATTAGCTATATACATGCATCGTTTCCTTCCTTTGGATTAGTTCTGTTTCTTGTCCATTGTACTGGAAAATCGGGTAACATCTTTGCCACGGAAGAAGAGAGGAGAGAAAAGTAAAAGATTGTCGTCGATTATGTTAACCATAGTAGGATCAAAATGAATTTAGTTCTTCGCATGGAGATAATATTGCGCAACCAAAGGCATGAAAGGTGCGGTTGTCAAAGGTTTTCGGAGGCCTTATCGACGTATTCGCTAGCTAATTTTTTTATTCTCTATACAGTTCCCCGGCCAATAGGATAGAGTCAATCGTTTACCTGCGCTTAATGATAGAGGGCTTAAGATTTTTATATGATTAGCTGAATGATGATAAAATGTAGATCTCAGAGAAACAAATCTATGTCTCTTAAACGCTATCCGACCTATGTAAATGAATGATGCAGGCTAAATAAGTGCTCTCCAAGCCGAACATGCGAGTCACCCATCATACGGCTTTTTTACTTGCGCTTGACAGATCTTTTTCGAACATTACATTGTCCTTTCTTTTTCGAGTCGTGAAATAGGTTCTTTTCATTGTTCCTTTTTAAAATTGACCTATTTTCGTAAGAAGAGGGCTTAAGGGGCTCAATTAGGATAATCTGATTTAAGCCTCCCTTAACACAAGAAATTTTGAATAAGAGAAACTTCTCAAATTCCAATCAAATCCGCCTGAAAAAAAAGAGGTTACGAACGAAGTTAGTAGGCTCCAAAAGCATACTTAATTCCCAATCACTTAATTAGAAGAGAAAATAGTTAGTTAGTGTTAAATGGAATGGGGACAGTCCTAAATCGCTTTTATTCTGTATAATAAAAGGCCTTTTGCTTGCTTTCGGCTTGCCCCATTTTTTTGCCTTTAAAAGCGAATCAAAACCACTAAGTCACTTTACTGCTTTATCTTAAGGCTATCTCTTCATTTCAGCGAGAGCGCTTGTTCATTATGTAAGCAATAAGGTGCATTTTGGCATTTCTGCCCCATCAAATTATTTTCTTTCAATTTTCAACTGCCCTTAGCTTTCAAAGCATAACAAGTACATAGGCCCCTGTTTTTTTACTTAACATTCACTAAGTGCTTTCTTACTTCTAAGTCCTTAGGGGGTCAGCAAATGATATGGGCCCTCTAATTTCTCTCCAGGGCTTTCCTATATGGCTTGTCTATTGCTTAATCAAATGCCCTGCGTTGGGATGTCATTTAGTCTTTTGTTCCCAATAATACAGGTAGTTCCTCCTATTTTTCCCTTCCATTTCTATGCTATGAGTAAATTAAGGTAAAGTCATTTAGCCTAACCATTCGAAACCTCAGGTAGGCATAGGGTAAGGCAACATGAGTTCGTGCCCCAAAACTTCGTACTAATGATTAGTTGTCGTCATTGGTTCTAAGAATGACTTTGATTTGTGAGCCCTTGCTCTTATCTCCGTGTCAAAAGCAACTCTCACTTCAGGCTTTGGGCTTATTCTTCAAAGCCTGCAGACTCTTTGGTCCAAAAAATGGTCTTTTTTTGTCATACCAATGCCTAAAGTCCTTTAAAGTCATTTTTTATTATTACACATGCCTTGGTCCTTGCCTCCGTTATACCGAGCAAAGGTAAGTGCAAAGCCTCTATACAATAGCTTATACAATACATTTATATAAAAACCAAACCGGTCACTCTTTCAATTGGCATCATCAACAGTATCATCAACCAAAAAGTAATGATGGACATCATTAAACCAAAAAAAAGAATACATGAATGAATGTCCTTTCAGGAAAATAATAAATAATACACCTACCAAGACGAGATTCAATCCCAAAATTCCTCTCTTTAGTCCCATTCCCTTTTAACCTACTCTTCTCTTACCCTACTTTAGTTCTATTCGTTGTTTTCCTAGAGAAAATCTTGGAAAGAATGACACAAAAAAACCTTTTAAGATCAACATTTTAATATAACAATTCTCTATAATAATAAATAGAGTCGACCATCACTTTTCGGCACTACAATATAAGTCATAAAATAACTTAACTTTTATCTACTGGCGTAAGCCGAATGAAGTGCTCTCCAAACCGTATGAGATGGTTGCCTATCATATGGCTCTTTCACTCAAGTTTCCTATATCATGATGGGTCGAAGGAAAGGAAACACAAACACTTGCTTTCCTTGCACCTGCTTCTCTTTAGTGATCGAATGACAACGTGGCTTGATTTTAATAATTTTCATTTTTATAAATGTGGGAAAGAGCCTTTTCTTTATCCTTTAGAGATGTTTTGCCCATTTCGTTTCCATCTCATTTAATTGCCCTTTGTATTACTTTTAGTTTTAGGTTATCATTTGAACTCGTTATTGCGTGCTTTTTGATTATAGCTTTACTAAAAGTCTTTCTAGCCATAGAAATTAGGCCTGCGAATCAAGTGCTTCACCTTGTAAATTCTTATTTCACGCTATTTGCATGCAAAACGTATTTGAAAACCCATTCAATACTTCATTGCAAGTCAAATAACAATGCTGCGGGGCAGATGGATAAGGAATTGAGCCATGGCTCTTGGTTCTGAACATACCCCTCATTTACTGTAAGCTTCGCAAAAGGAATGCAATGTGTCCTGCTATTTGGTAAACAGAAAAGTCTCTTAGACAGGCCTGCTAAATGAAACAAAATTATCCAACATCGCAGCTATCACAATAAGATACTAAATGTTGCCGTTTCCCAAACAAATCAGTTGAGGTTTAGCTGATAATTATAACATTTCTATATTAGTCAAACGGATTCCAAATGGCAAAGGAGACTTCGATGAAAGCGAAATGAAGACTGGCAACTTCACATAGAACAATTAGAGCTATTAACTGTTTAAAAAAGGCATCATGATCGGACAGCTTGATTGATTTACAGATCAAAGTCTCTCAACAAATCACCGGACTAAAAAAACAAAATTAATTATCATGTCTCGAACTCCATCCAAAGATCGATCCGATCTTTCTATACTACTTAAGTGTACAATGTCCCTGTCGAATAGGTACATTAATTTAGGTTCCTTTCCTCTCACCGCTAATCTTGTAACTAAGATTAAAATAGGTAAACGGGTACTACAACCTGTCGGTCTCATGTCTTAGCCCGCAGGTTAGATGTGTGGTTCACTGGTTTCATTAAATGCTCTCATTCTTTATCGAAGCTTTCAAACACGCCGAGAGCGGAATTTTGGTGCCGAGAAGTGCTTAAAAATAGCTAAAAATTATGAATATCAAGGGAAAAATATTCAACGTCGAAGGCGGCGGCTCGATCCAGGACGATTTTAAGTGCCAAAGTGCTTTAAAGACGCCCGAGCGACATTTGTTGATTTTTCATAATTTTTTAGACTATCGTGCGGGTTGACAAGAGTTACTGGCCAATGCGGGATGCCGATCCGGATGCCCAGGATTTTTCAGAGCTCAATTCGGATTCCAGACGGGGAAATGACCAAGAAACCGATCAAGATGCGAAGAGGTGGACAAAATTTGGCCAAAATGAGCAAGTGACCCTTGGGAGCCCAACTTTTAATGTAGCATGAAACTTTCATGCAAATGGAAGAGAGGAAATCGTGGAGGAGGGCGTGAGGAACAAGCGCCGAAATTTGCACCCAAATGTTGATGGGGCTTCTCCCTGCCTGCAAACAACCACTATAATTGACAATGGCCCTTGCTTCCCCTCTGTCTGCTGACTCTATCACCGTGCTTTGCTCCTCCAATGGTGGTCTCTATGAAGAATTCTAATTTCAGTCTTTCTCTCTCCTCCCTCTCTCTCTTCTAAAGGAAGATTCATGTAGTGAAGAAGAAGAAGAAGAATGGATGACGAATGCTTGTCCAATGAAGACCGGATTGCTCTGTGGTGCAAGAGGAAGGAAGATTGATGATTGTGGACTGTCATGAGCATTAATGGTGGTTGGAAATCAGTCCCGAGATATGGCAAAAAAAAAAAAACCCACAACCCGCAAAGAACGGTAATCTCATTTTTACAAAGGAAATTGATGGTTTATGCAATTTGCTTCATGAATATTTGTTCCCATGGGATGATTATGCATTATAATGTTGTTTGCAATGTCTTCCAATTTTTTGAAATTAGAAAATCAGAAAATCAGAAAATCATAAGTGTTGTGGATGAAATTAATAGTGTAAAACCCGTAAAACACGCGAAATATGGGGAAATTGGGTGTTTTTGAGATATAAATGGAAAATATAATAAGACACACCAACTAAATTTGTGATTTTTCTACAAATGAACCTAAGGGCCATAGCCCACAACTCATTTTGTATTTTCAGTCATTTAATATTGCAAAAAATACAAAGAAAAATAGGGAAAAGGGAAAAAAATAGGGAAAAAATGGATTTTGAGTACCGAAAATTAAGGAAAAATAACATTCATGTTTGTGGATGTATGGAGGGTCTGAAGTATGAGGTTTAGCCTCAGTTCAGCCCTATCTTTATGTTCTAGTGAGTTTTTATGGCTTTTCATACAATAAAAATGTGGAAAATGAACCCTAAACCGATCAATAATGCATAACCTAAACGGGTGAGGGGGTAGAGTGTATAAAAGGTGTTTAAATGCTAAATGAAATGATGAAAAGCTTGCTATTTTTTTATGCATACCATTTAGGTTGGTTGATAATTAAAAATTAAGGACCTAGTAGCACGGGGGTTTCTCGGTGCTAGGTTCATGCAACGCCGCATACGAGCAATAGTCGAAAATCATTGAAAGAAATGTTTTCCACATGTGAATTAATGCTGATTGTCTTAATTGTTTGAGCACATGGACATTCACAATTTGCATGAAGCATGAAATTTAAAGGGTATCAGACAATACCTCCTGGATGCATGGCAATTGCTTTCTCTAGATCATGACCAACGTTGAGTGAGACAGGTTGTCCAAGCTGTAGGCTAGGCGTTGGGTCTAAGGGAAAGAAAGTGAGGTATGGTACATTTCTGGATACGATCAATTGGTACCTTGAGTGGAAATGTGTGCGATATTATGTTATATATGTTTAGTGATGCATTGAGGGGCCAATCCCCAAGGTGTAGGAGAGTCGCAGTGAGGTAGCGGCAGTCAGCCATGGGAGGACCTCCTATGTTTGTGTTTCATGCTATTTGGCAATGTGCTGGGACTCCCTCTGAGGAGTGTTAATTGGGTTAGAGTTGGACTACGAGACGTGATACAAACGCAAGATGTTTAGGAAGATGATGTATGTGTCATCCACGCTCCTGGCCGCGAGGCCGTGGGGTTGTTGAGCGCATGATAGAAGTCCGGCTAGTGCATGAGCCAGTGCCGGCCCATTTTCGGTCCCATCACGCGCAAAGCCGCAGGGCAAACGAAGGGCTCCGACCTTTTATGTCTAAATATATCCGCCAATGATCTACGCATGTACCAAAAGGCTGTAATGTTGGTGAAAAATTAAGTCGGGTTGCCCTGTAGCACTTTGTGTTCATGATATCTATATTTCATTGTGCTTTGGAGACACGGTCGGTTGAAGCACTCTTAAGAATCAATTAGCTTCAGTGTCTTTTATTTTATGCTCTGGTTCCTTTTTTTGGCCTTTTTGGGTGCTTTCCGTTGCTTGCGGTGGCCTTTAAAGAAATTGTGTTTGTTTCATTGCAGACATCTATAATGTTTTGATTGACATGCTAAGGCAAGTCATTTAATAGCTTTACAGTCGCTCTCACTAAACCGACTTGAATCTGAATGATAGTTCGGATTAAGTCTGACCGAAATCGGATTTGCCTTTTGTGCCATATTTTATTATTAGCATTTTGATTTTGATTATTTTTGAGGTTTTTCATATAGAAGCAAACTCTTTTTCATGCCATTTTTTATATTTCAAGGTTTGTGCTACGCGTTCTTGTACCCTTTGTTCTAAGTCTTCTTCGTTCTTTTGCTCTAAAGCCTTAAGTTTTTCTTTAAGTTTCTTACGTTTGGAACGTTCTATTTGTAGTTCTTCTTTAAGCTCATGTAGGTTCCGCTCTAAGGCACTAATTAATGACAAATGTTTGTCAGATTGTAATAAAGGCTCTAATAGATTAGACAATGGCAATTCAAGAATTGAATTGTCGATTCCATTGATTGGCTTATCAGTTTCATTGACTTTTGAGTCTACAATCTTTTTTGGTAAGATATCTATCCATAAACCATTTTCCTCAAATATAGGTTCTCTCTTAAAAGAAGGATCAATTCCTAAATTCAACATTATTTTTTTGTTTGTGACCAAATAAACAGGCATCAATAAAAAGGTTTTTTCATACAAATCATGTCATAAACTAATTTCTACGCTTTCTCACTACTGTTTTAAAACTACATTTAGTGGGCTTTCCCCAAGGCGACACCGAAGGTCTACCTCCTTTCATACGTCCCTCACCTCCTCCATATAGATAATCAACCAGATTCATAGCAACACCTCGAACGATAAGACGTCTGCCTAACCAGAGAGGGCTATGCAATCTAAGATGGACTCCCTGCATAAGAATGACACTTGGGATTTGGTTTCCTTGCCTACGGGCAAGAAGGCTTTGCCATGCAAGTGGATGTGCAAGCTAAAATGTACCCTTGGACACCCCAAGCCGGCATACAAGGGTAGATTGGTAGCAAAGGGTTTTAAGCAGGAGCATGGTGTGGACTTTGACGAGGTCTTTTCTCCTGTGGTTAAGATGACCACCCTGCGCTTAGTCTTGGCTTTGGTTGCTCAGCTTAGCGTGGATTTATACCAGATGGATGTCAAGACGGCTTTCTTATATGGGGGCTTGCATGATGAGATTTATACGGAGCAGCCTAAGGGCTTTGCAGAACCTGACAGGCAGCACCTAGTGTGCAAATTGAAGAAAAGTATTTATGGCTTGAAACAGGTACCTAGGGAATGGTATCATAAGTTTGATGCCTTTATGTAGTCACAGGGCTACAATCGGAGTGCTATGGATCCGTGTCTTTACACGAAGAAAGCCCGTGATGGTTCTTTATTGATTTTGGTACTCTATGTGGATGATATGTTGATAACAGGGAAAGCTCATGATGAGCTAGATGCTCTTAAGGCTCAGCTCAATAAGAGCTTTGAGATGAAAGATCTGGGACAGGCCGCTCACATACTTGGTATGCACATTAGATGCGACAGGCATCAGGGACTCCTCTACTTGTCATAGAGAGAGTACATTCATAAAGTCCTTGAGCATGCAGGACATAAAGCCTATTGGCTGTCCATTGCCTTCTTATGTGAAGGTATCACAAGTTGATTGTCCGCAGATAGATGAGCAGAGGGCCGAGATGGCCAAGATTCCCTATGCATCCACAATGGGCAGTCTTATGTATGCCATGATAGCCACTCATCCAGATATTGCCTTTGCAGTTGGTGTTGTGGCACGCTATATGGCTACACCTGGCAAGATGCATTGGGATGCCGTGAAGGATATCATGAGGTACCTGAAGGGCACTGCAGATATGTGCATATGCTATGGCAGCTAGGATACAGGAGTTGTGGGGTACACTGACTTTGATTATGCAGGACATGTAGATAGTAGGAAGTCCACTTCCGGCTATGTATTCACCTATGTTGCTGGAAGTGCTGTTTCTTGGATGTCCAGGGTGCAGAAATGCACGGCCCTTTCTACTATAGAGGCCGAGTATGTTGCAGCCACACTGAGGCTTGCAAGGAGGCCATTTGGTTGGGTCATTTAGTTGCTGACCTTGGTATTGATGCTATCCCTACACTGCATTCGGATTCCATGAGTGCTATTCAGTTAGCCAAGAATCCGGTCTTCCATGCGAAGACGAAACACATTGAGGTGAGGTATCACTTCATACATGAGGTCGTTGAGGACAAGTCTGTTGATCTTGTCAAGATCTTGATTGACCAGAATCCTGCAGATCTGCTCACGAAAAGCCTCTCTACAGAGCGCTTTGCCTTCCTCAGGAGGTTGATGGGCGTGGGATGAGATGACGTCTTTCCTCATCCTACTGTACATGTGTACATGTTGTACTATCTTTTTTCTTTTTCTTTTCACTCCTCACTGGGGCAGATTCACCTTTAAGTGGGAGGTTGTTGGGGGTAAAGGCGTCTCTGCCTAGCCGCCCGTGTATTACTACACTGACAGTCACCACCATTGCACACTGCAGGTGGCGGGAGCCCGTCACCATCACTTTATTCTTTATTCTTTTAGTGACAGTTTGAATAAAGGAAGGCCCGGTCACACATTGTGACTATTGGAGTTTCCATTTCTAGTCTCTCCCTTTCTTGCTCTTGCTCTCCCACCATAGCTTTCGAGTCCAACCTTCGATCCATCGCTCCCTTTCACAATGCTTTGTCATCATTCTTTTACCAAGTAGCTACAAGGTCCACATCTTGAGGCTTCTCTCTCTTCGTCATTTTTAATGGCCCAAAGACCCTTCTTCATCAGGATGAGCTTGATGTGGGTTTGCAAGGTGTGAAACCTAACCCCTTTGAACCAAATAGTTGGAGAGTTTTGCCCATGCTAGAGAAGAAAATTAGCACCAAAAATCTCAAATTTGAGCAGCATAAGATTTAATCATGTCAAGAGATACAAGGAATGTAGTGTCAAATAACACTTGATAAGTATTAATAGATACTATGCTTTCAAGTGCTTTCAAGCACTGGATGTTGAATTTGATGTTTGGATTTCTCCCCTCCTTGCTGATTTGATGGGAAATTCTTGTTGGAAACTTGAATTCTCAGTCACATCACAGTGGTAGAAGATTTATTTGAGTGGCAGGAGAGAGAAAATGAAGTAGAAGAGAAGCTTGAGCTCAAAAAGCTATGGCTTCCCAACTTACAGTTTACAGCAACCCACTGGTTTTTTGTCTACAACGACTTGACACAACAGTATCTCGACAAGATCTCTAATGTCAAGCTTTGAAAGCCCTATGGTCCTTTCCAACATCGTGAAGCAAGCAAAGCACACAGAATGTACGACTACCAACATGCGTTGTTTTAACAACAAGAAGGAAATCACGCAATACTGGGCATATAGATCAGCAATGTCATACTGTAATGTAATAGGATGGTGCACCTTGAGTAGAGGAAAAGATCCCTAAAAGAAATTGTGTGGAGATATTTATTGTGGAGATAGATCTAGGTGCTACAAGTAGACAAGGTACTACTATCCATGGTAGTCATGAAAGCTCTAGTGAAGGTGCTGAAGGTGAAGCTCAAGTAGGAAATGAAGCCTTGAACTAATACCAAGCTAGGTAGAAGTGAAAGGGAGATCAAGAAGCATAGTGAGGAGTTGGCCATGCTCAACTGAGCTTTGATACCATGTTAAAATATCGGATCTAGAGCATGGCTATGAAGGTTGAAAGAGGAAGAATGAGCTCATGAGGACATAGACATTCTGATTGACTGTCACACAAGTGAATTAGGCTCCAAGATGGAAGCTTGGACTCATAAACACAATCTTGTGTGTTGACAATGACATAGACACTTTTTTGGAAGTACAAAAGTACTATGACATTGCATTTAAAAAGAGAGAAAGTACAATGCTTTATAGGAATAGACTAGGTTGCATTTTCCACCATTGTGCATATGGGATTCTGCATCCTGAGCCCACACTGCTCCATACAAAGAGACTAAGCCAGGTGTGATTGCCAATATCTCAACAAGAAGATGGTGGAAAGCTTGATCTTCAATAATATTACTAGGCTAGATTGTAACTACATGGTTTTCTTAGAGAGTCTATTTATGCAAGTTCCTTCTTGTAAGCCTTGTTTGGACAATGTGAGATACACCTTGCAATACCTTAAGGTCACATTTAATTATGGCATCTTTTATAAGGCTGACTTAGTGGTATAATTATTTGGTTATATTGAAACATATTGGGCAAGCAGTATGTTTGACAAAAAATTCACTACTAGCAATGTATTTTCCTTTGGGAATCGGTATATTGTGATTTGGAGTAGTAAGAAAAAACCCACTATTATATCATCGAGTATAGAGGAGAGTACAAGGGTAAGGCTATGGTAGCATGTGAATTACCTTGAATGTGAAAGCTACTTGAGGATTTAGAAATATAGATAGAGAGGAGAGTTGTCATCTATTGTGACAACATGAGTAGTATACATTTGGCTAGGAACCCAATGTTTCATGCATGCATGAAACACATTGAGATTCATCACCATTTCATTAGAGAGAAGGTCTTGGCAGGTGATATTGATCTCATATATGTGGACACAGATGAGTAGATTAGAGATATTCTCATTAAGGTCTTAAGATAAAAAAGCATATGTATTTTTTATGCTTACTTGGAGTAGTATAGTCATGGAGTTTAGCTTAAGGGAGATTCTCGAGATGTCTAGCTCAACACGAGCTGACAGTCACATACCTAGATGATCATGTCCACATTTATATCACCCACATGGTTAATATCTCCATTGGAATATTATTCTAGTGATACTTCTTAGCTAGTGAGTCCACCTAGCTAAGTTGTGAGATATCTATATTGTGTGCATTTTCTTTGTGTGGTTTGTGACTTGCAAGATCTGAAGCTCTCTGCTTTCCCTCCACTATTTTATTAACTACATATCAATCAACATAGCATGCATCATCACATGATCCCTTTTTTTGAACAACATTTATCATATATTGCATGATAAACAAGTACTCATTCTTTTCATCATTCTATCTTGGAGACAATGCATAATTTCCTTCCTACAATTTGCCACTATGAAGATCATCCTTCTTATGATCACAATATTGAGAAATATATCTTAGCTTATGGGCATTGACTATATATGCGTTAAACTAAAAAAGAATATGTCAAAAGAGGAGTCTATCCACCTTTATAGATAGTCATTGTAGGAGAACAAGAGAATGGAAAAATAAGAGGTATGGAGCATGAAGAAGTATTGAGACTCTATATGTCATGCCTATTTCTCTTTCCTTGTGTATCTATCTCAAAACTTTTAAATTGGTACCGGAGTGGAAGTGAAGAATTAGATTGATGAGTATATAATTGTTGAGATATCAAGCTCTACATAAGCCAGTATCTACTATGTGCCATGGTGATATCACATGATATTATTCAGTGGTTTGGTAGGTGACCGACATCAGGATACATGAGTGATTCTATAATTGGACTACACCCACATAGTCCAATAGTCCCACCATCCTTGGTTATGGTACATTCATTGTGCCACCTCTTCTTTCCTAGCAAGTCCACACTCAATGACCACATGTACATATATTATGGCACGTTTCTATTAGTCTTTTATCATGTTGTAGACTTAGTTATTTTGTGACGAAGAAGAAGAAAGAAGAAGATGATGATTTCAACCTTATCTCTCTATGTTTTCAAGTCTCCATTTCTTTTGTTTGTGTGCTCTTGGGTGCTTCACCTCTCTGTCTATTTTCAATAATGAGGTCTACATTCAATGCAAGCTTGCTGTCCACAACTAAATTAGGTATAAATTCTCACAAATCAAAAGAGGTGTATGGATTGGAAGAGCTATTGGAACTTGGATTTGGAGTTCTATTGGCTACTTTGAATGCATTTGAGAAGCCATTGAAGGCTGCAAATCATATATGACAACAAGGTTTCCATTTTCCTTTAGTATGATTGGTACAAGTAATGATGTTGAATGCAAGGGGGTTGCTTAAGCTTAGGGCGTGCTTGAGTTGGGGGCCTACTTGAGCCCAAAAGCACAAGGGAAACTTGCAAGTTAAGCACAAGGACTACTTGGCCAAAGAAGCATGGGGCTCCTTGAAATAGAGAGAAAGAAGAGAATTTGAAGATTCTTTATGGCTACCCTTTAGAGCTTCAATCTTTGATCCTATCTATGTGGTACAAAAGGATGTTGTAGACTCATTTGTTAGTGGCATCAATATCTTGAAGGCTTTTGCAATTTGGCAGTAGCCAAAAATGCTTATATTCTTATCTATTTAGCCTTAAGATTTATTATTAAACCTTATCACATAAAGGTTAAAAGCCCTCGCCCCCTTGCTCCTCCCTTTTAAAAATCCTTTTCACACTACCACAAATTGAATTGGTTCTCTGTGACTCTAATTCACACAAGAGTACCTCTTGAATAAGATAATTGGAAAGCTACTTTAACACTTTCTTGGGTTATGCTAGTTAATTCTAAACTAGCTCACAAATTTGGGTCTTTATACTATAGTGAAGAGAACTATTTTTTTTAAAAACAAAAAGAAAGGGGATTTCTACGCAACTTTCAAGTGCCATTTTGGAAGGGAAAAGGCTATGCAAGAGGGAGCTCACACTCAACCGCCAAGACCCACAAACTGCTTATTCATTCAAGCATTTCAAGAAAGCACCTAAGGCTATCTCTCACCTAGCTGACATGCCTTTGATCCTACCAGGGTGTAGTGAGCTTACCTCGATACCCAAATGAGTTGCCTCCTCCCTCAAGCACCACACTAGTACCTCCATGATTGTAACAATTTCTCCCCCCCCCCCCCCCCCATGTGCCCCGTGTCTCCCTCCATAGAAACTCCCCCACCTTTTCATTTTTTTCAAAAAAAAATTCCCTCTCCCTCTGATGGGACCTCAAATGGGCCGGCACTGGCTATGGCACTAGCCAAACCTCATGCTCATAACAGACAGACACACCCTCACGGCCTCACGGGCCAAGAGCGTCTATCTGCTGCTAAAGGACGAATTGTCCTAAAGCCTAATCTATGCATTTATAGTTTTGTAGTCCAATGTTTCCCTTTCTATAAACTCCATAGAGGGAGAGCCCTTACACATTGGCAAAAAATGCCACGATAATCACATAGATGGGAGGCAACCTCTCGGTGGAATCACCGCGACCCCACTGCAGCTCTCCTACATCGCAGGGATTAGTCCCTTGATGCACTGCTCAACATATAGAACAAACGAACAAACTCCACTCTTTCACTTCGAAAAAAATCTAGGAGATACCATGTGTCCTTACCAAATAATCCCCCAAGAGACGAACATCTATCCTACGGCTTAGGATGCATTTTCACACTCAAGCGTGGGTCATTATCATTGAAACTAGGTGCTATGCATCCAGTCCTTCTTATTCCGATACCATGGTTGACATGCACATGCAAAAGTGAATGATCCTAAAGTGCCCAAACATAATTTTAAATCAGAAACATGTGGTGCACAACCAGGCTTTCCAATGCATTTACTAACCCGTTGCGGCAATGTAAGGATAGCTCTGAGACAACACTCGTGCTATTATCCTCTTAATTAAAATACAAAGAACTTTGTGTCATGACATGCATAAAAAAATCAGCAACAATCAGCACGCAAATCGCACCATTCAAACATCCCAACCCCCTATGTTTAGGTATTGCTTTCGTTGCATAGGTGTAGAGGTTCATTTTGTCATGTTTTGATGTATGAAAAGCGATAAATCACAAACTTTGACAAGGAGATAGGGCAAACTAAGCCTAAACCTCATGCTTTGCCACTACCACACATCCACAAACAATCATTATATTTTTCCTTATTTTTGTAAGATGTATTTCTATTTTTCTCCTTATTTTTTCCATTTTCTTGATTTATTTGGCAATAAAATATGGTATTTTCTGATTTTTCTTGTTCCAATCACTTCAATATACTAACATTCAATTTATCTTCCATTTTTCCTCCATGGGAACACCTTTCACCCACCCGAAACGAAAAAACTACCATTGTACCGCTTAAAAACCGCATTTCGGATTTACGAGAGTTAAATAGAGCATGTAAATCATTGAAAAATCAAATTTTTTTGATAAACAACAATTAATCATGATGCAACCAACACACAAAAAAAAATTCATCTAATAAGAACATAATTATCATCATAAACTATAAAAAATCCTTCATTTTCTTCATAAAAATGGTCATACCATGTTTTTACGTAACCCGAGACGCCTTGAATGGCTGCATAACCAGCAGATGGAGCCTCCATTGCTCTCAATCCAATGCTGCCTATCAATCTTCAACATCTCCATCAATCTCCATCACCGCTTCCTTCAATCCCCTTCCCAATTCCTCCTTCAAGATGATGCACATGAACAGCCCATAGAGGGGAGAGAGAGGGAGGAGAGAGAAAGACTAGATTCTGATCTCTTCATCCAGACAGCCATATCTCACATGAAGAGCGGCGATATGATCAGCCAAGAGGGAGAAGTTGATGTCCAATGTCTGTTTCATAGCTTATTTGCAGCCCACAATCATGATTTGGGGGGGGGGGAGGGGGATGGCACATTTTTTGGTGCCTGTTGCTGCCGCCATATCCACGCTTCCTCCATGTTTTTGCATAAAAATTGGGGGGGGGGAGGGAGGGGGTTAAAAGTCCCAAAGGGCACCCCCCCTTTGGTCCTAAGTTTTGTCCACCCTTTCATCTCTCTCTCCATCAACAGTACATCATATCCTCACTACAATAATCAATAATCACTCTCAATAATCCTCTCTTGGTCGTGAATATACCTTCCAAAAGGTATGTGTGGTATGAAGGGGCACCAGAGACTTTATAGTGTCCTGTGAGATCTGTCTTCTGTCACTGTCTTCTGTAACCTTCTGTGAATCTTCAGTAGTTACTTCTTCACTTCAATTAGCTTGGATAGAGCTTCCATTCATCCTTTCCTAAGACAAAAACACTTCCCAAAATATCCACACATCCATCATTACTCAACAGAAACAACAGAACAGAACTACAGAGCAACAGAAGTACAGAACAACAGAGCTACAGAAGCTTACAGAACTTCACAGAAGATCAACAGAACCCATAAAAATCATAAAAACCAAAACAAAACCAATTCAATCTTTCATAAACCTCTTCACACAACTTCAATCATCTCTCAAAACATTCATTCAACCATCTCTACTACCAAAACAGAAACAAAACAGAAGAGAACAGAAGAAAATCAGACCTTACAGAACCAAACATCCTCATAAAAAACCCTTTAAACTTATCCAAACCTTTCCAAACACTTCAAAATAAACAACCATTTATCATCAAAAACAACAAAAAATCAGTCCAAAAACCAACATATTTCACACTCAACATATCCCCACACTTAGACAAGGAAGCGTCCTCGCGACCTCAGGAAAAAATGAATAAAATCTCTAATCTCTTTGCTAAAAAATATTTAATCAGCACAATGTACCAACTACGATTACGACCCCAACATCAACTTCATAAAACCTATATAATATGTTTCAGCTTCCAAATCTTCAACTGCAACTTCATCCAGCTAATAAGCAACATCATCAATCTTCACATCTCCATCTTCATCAGCTCCTCATCCACAAAGAAAAACAACAATATCCAATAGAAAAAATACCCATACACAAATATAATCTGAATGGCAAAACTCCTCAAAAATGTTGAAGAGAAATAAGAAATTTCCACTAAAAAGAAGAGAGTGGATACAATCAAGAAAACCCTCCTACTAAGTAGGATGAAGGTATTTCTTCTTAAACTGCACACTAATTTTAAGACGGTCCAAGGCTTTGTTTTCATCCACAAAGTACTGAGGTACATTTTGGAGGAATTGTAGGCAACACATCCTTTCCAATAAAATGATGAATCTGGGAGGGAAGGCCTATGCAAAATAATATAAGAGATCCATTTGAGCAACTGCTACATCCTCATTTGGATTAATCAGCATCTGGGGGATACCCTTGCAAGTATTCAAGTGTGACTAATGATGCATGGATGCAAGATACCAGCAAAAGTGAGCAGCAAGACGAACTGTGGTATCTCCAAAAGTACCATGTACCCTAGCAAAGTGGAGGTAAGAATTGGAACACGCTGTAGAAGTATCCCAGGACCCTGGAATGAGAGGCCAATAAAACACTGGACATGTCACTGAATCATGAAATGTCCATTGTCTTCTACGAAGGATGTCACCATCATACCCTGGGGTATCCAGCACTGTTTGGGGAGGAAGGTTAATGTAATCTATCGGAGAGGGTAATGGAATGAAAGGAGAGCATTGTAATGGAGGATAGGATAGATCATAAAAAGAGGGTAATTGAAGGGATAAAGAAGGTGGAAAAGATGGAGAATACATCAAAAATGTATGAAGGGATTCTGTTGGAAAAACTGAAGGAACTGGAGGAACAGTAGTAGGTGGAATGTCAGAAGGAGTAGGAGATAATGTAGGATCAGCAATGAAAGGACATGTAGTGAACACTGGAATGTGAGGAAATCCTGAAGGGATAAATGATAAGAGAGGAATATTATCAGGACTAGATGAAAGAAGAGAAACATATAATGGGAAATGATAAGACATTAGGGAATATGATAAAAGATCAGCAGGATCTAAAGGATAAATAGAACATCGGAAATTTAAATCCTGAAAGAAAGACTCAGTAAATAATGGGTTATCAGCAATGAAGCTCAACAATTGAGATTGAAGAGGCTAGATATCTGATTTATGAAAGACACTTCTGAGGCGGTGAGGTTCCAAAGCAACATCCTCCAAAGGTGGATGCCAAGCATATCCCTTGCACCAAGACTTCTACTCATGATAAGTTCATAAACTCTCTGCTAACAGAAGCTCAACTGAATGTACATACATCACTGCCTGTAAGATGACATCTCCCACATAAACATTTAAATCTTCCTCATCAAGGATCTGTAGATGGCCTGTAAGATACATGAAAGAAAGTAACTGGACCTCATGGGAAATCAAGTCATCCACAAATCTATCAAAAATAGCTCGTAAGAGATCCGCAGGCCAGAGATTGGACCATCCATCCTCTGGAGGCTCTAAATCCACATTGCTCAAAGAGATATATAAGGCAAACCTCTGTTGATGATATTTCACCCAAAAGGATGGAGGAGGTGACACCAATTCAGTATAACGGACAAAATCATTCTGCACACAATCCATCCGCTACTGCTGAAGGCAATCAACCTTAGTTGAGAACCCATCACAGAGCTTAGCCTTATGTTGCAACTGATTAAGCTCCTCTTGGGATGACACAACAGAAGATACAAGAGCAGGAGGGGAAACATAAAAAACATCCACCTTCTGATTAAGTTCTTCAATGAGTTTTTATTGGGACTCTACAGTGTCGTGAGATTGTTGGAATTGACCCTCACTGGTAGCAAGCTTACTAACCAAAGTGACCATCTCTGCAAGGGCAGAATTCTTCTCAAGCATCAAAGATACATTCTCCTCCTCTAGTTTAACAACCTTAGCTTCTAGCTCCTGAATAGTGACCTTCTGTGAATCCATTAAGGTTGTGGCAGTAGTCATCTGATTGTGGATATCACTAAGGATAGCCCTTTCTGAAGACAGATCCTCTAGTGCCTTACTCAATTGACTAGTAAGGGAATCCACCTTGTCTTGCATGGAAGTGTAAACACTAGTGTACAGTGTCTGAAGACAGGAAGTAACGGAAGTTTCCAGAGTAGACTAGACATTGGAAACCATCTATGGAAGCATGGGTCTAGCTAAAATGGTTTGTAATGATGAAGGGATCTGTGAATCTAATTTTCCTTCCTTTTGAGCGGCAAATAGATTGGTACAGGAAAGGAATGAAGGAAGGGCACTGCCAGACACAACAAGAGTGGATGTTTGCACCAGTGGATCTTGGACAAAATCATAAGAAGGTCCCTTTGTGCAAAGGCATTTCTTTCTAGAAAAAATAATAGGCGACTCCTCATCTTCTGAATTAAGCTGCATGGGCCTAGGAGAAGAAACTGATACTGTAGGCTGCACTGGTAAAGGAGCCGGATCTGGCACTGGAACACCACCAGGAGGAGGTGCAGAAGTAAGGATCCTCTGTAGGGAGGCACCATAAGAAACAGTACTATTTTGACCCTTCCTGACACGCTGGAAATGCTGATCCATC
The DNA here is from genome assembly GCF_053477565.2 of Lygodium microphyllum. Classification (NCBI taxonomy): domain Eukaryota; kingdom Viridiplantae; phylum Streptophyta; class Polypodiopsida; order Schizaeales; family Lygodiaceae; genus Lygodium; species Lygodium microphyllum. The sequence goes on from NC_141140.1 coordinate 63,252,305, forward strand.
TTAGATAATAGGAAACTTGCCCAATTGAATTTAGCTCCCTCCAAAATCTTCATAGAAGCTGTGAATAATTCTTTTGACAGGTATTTGGATGCAGCCTTTCCTGACATGAACCGGTCCTGTAGGAACTGGCATAACTGCTTCCAGACTGGAGACGAAATGTGGGCAACAAACACCCCTAAGCTATTAATGATCTGGTTAAGGAGCAAGGGGGTGGAAGTTTCCTTCTTCATCAGTGTGACTATCTCCTCAGCCGTCAGTAGCTAGTTACCACTGGGCACAAAGAAAGCAGATAAGGGTAAACATAATGCTTCACAGATATTGGCTACTGATAAACAGAATGTCCAGTTGTAAGCCAAGCCAGACTTGTTTTTGTAAGAAGCGAGGAAAGAATAACACAGCTTCTCATCCACATGTGGTAAAGTGAGAGCCACAAATGGGCGAAGGCCAGCTCGTTGAATACAATCTGCCTCTAATAGAAGATAATAATCATGGACCGCAGGAGGAACATGCTGGACCACAATTGGAGGTGTAGAAAGAGGTGCCATTCAGACTATGGTAAAAAAACCCACACACAGGACCAGGAAAACAAAAAGAAAACCTGCAAAACCCAAAAACAAAACCAAGACTGAGACCATCGACAGGAAACCGACTAATTAACACGACGGACTGGACCATAACAACCCCCAGGCAAACCACATCCTAGAAAAAAAAAGCATGACCTCTACACACGTGCGACCGAAAGCTTCATGCTATGCACACATACATGCACCTTATAACCTCGTATCAGGCAGAAAAGAAAATAAAACTACATTCTGTAGCCCAGACAGAGACTCAAAAAAAATCATGACGCAATCAAATATTCTGACTAAAAACGAGAATAAATACCATGTGGACCAATGTCAAATTACTACTCCCACTCCCATGTAGCGTTCACGTCCTATAATGCGGTGGAGTGTGTGAGTGAAACTAACGACTCATTTTCTATTATATAAACAATTAAGCATAGTTCATTATTAAATTAACCCGTTAACGCATGGTGAGTCGACATCGTAACCCAGCTCCACCTAGATTTTGACACGACTGGACTAACTGAGTGGGTCTCTACTAATGTAGTTCCTTCTTATAATTAGATGATGTATGGCACTTACGTGCATGCATGCGTGACTTCGGGGTTGATTTTAATTACAAGTTAATGTGTCTGAAACACGTGTGCGTGTGCATTTGTGAATTGATTTTAATTTACAACTTATGTGGGTTAGGGTGCAAAGGTGCACGTGCAACGGCGGGGGTTCTTTTTACAATTAACGTTTGATTCATTTTATTTACAATTTAGGAGGTGCAGTCTGTTAATTATGTGTGTGCAATGTTCGGTTGATTTTATTTACAATTAATTTGTGCTATTGTGCAAGTGAGAGGGGGAAAAAGGAAGGAACATGGTAATGTGTGGGTCTCCCTGCGAAATCTGAAATCACAACCTCCAAAAGTGGAATGCCCAGTCCACAAAAATCCACAAAACAGTCAAACAGTCGATTGCCAAGAGTCGTCCTGTTGGATAGAAAAACAAAAACGAGCTAACACCGTGACCACGACAAAGAACAATGAAACGGATGACCAAAAGAAAAGAAGAAAAAAAATGTATGTCTTGGATTTATTTGGATGTGTTGATTTGTAGGGTGTGTACGGTTTTATATTTGTTTTTGTTTTTGTTTGGGGTTTGTGGTGTTTTTTGTTTGGTTGTGTGTGTTTGTTTGTTTGTGTTTTTTTATTTAAAAAACCAAGAACCCAAATTTTCCCACTACGAGGACGGAAACCCATATTGTTTTCATGTGATGGAAATGTTAATTTGATGTTGGGGAGTTTCAAAAAAGTTTGTTTATAATAAATACATTGTCATGAGATGTTTCCAAAAAGAAATAAGTTCCCAACATTATGTGAATATTTGTTTTTTATTCCAAGAAAATGTCCAAAATAGGAAAGAGGGTAAATGTGATTTTATTTTTTTTGAATTATTTTCTAATTTTTATGTATTTTTCTGGATTTGTGATCAATTCCCATCAATTTAGAAAGAATTTCAGCCAATTTGGAATTTTCAAGAATTTTTTAATAGGATTTTTCAAGAAGAAAAAGTAGTAAACTGTGGGAAAAGGTTTCGGCAATTTCTGGTAATTTTTCAGAATTTGTTTTGAAACTTTTTATGATTTTTTTTCAAATTTTAAATGTGTTTAATGGATTTTGTGATTAAAAAATGATTTTTGGGATTTCAAAAATGAATACCCGGACACGCGTGAACAGCTGCGTGTGAACAAACGAGCACGCACCACCTCACGGACAAGTCCAAACGCACGTCTCGCGTGTGAACAGTCACAAAAAGACACGATCATGCGTACATGCACGCGAACGACCGCTGACGGTCTCCCGCACGAACAACACACATGCAAATCCACGCACGCAAACACGTGGCGAGGGAGGGTGGGGTGAAGCCAACTGGGGAGTGGGGGGGGGGGGTTGGTTCTGGTTAAGGGGAGAAGGTGGGTGTTAAGGGGGGAATGGGTGTTGTGTGAATGGGGGAATGGGGGGTTAAGGGAGGGGTGTATGAATGGGGGGGAAGGGAGGGGTGTGTGAATGGGAGGTAAGGGAGGGGTGAAGGACAAGGAGGAGCAGAGGCCCAGCAGGAGGAGCAGAGGAAGGAGGTGGGGGAGGAAGGGGTAGGAGGTGGGGGGGCGGAGGCCCGGTGGGAGGGCTGTCGGCGCAGGCATACGGCGCCTGGGGGCGGCACCAGGGAGGGAGGCGCCAGGGCGGGGGTGCTGTAGGGCAGAAGGGCGGCCAACGGGCCAGCGGGCGGCGGCGTCTCTAGTGGGTGGCGCAGGCGCCTGGAGGGAAGAAGGGAGAGGGAGGGATGGAGGCGGGAGAGTAGGGGAGGGGAAGGAAGGTGGAGGGAGGAAGAAGGGAGAGGGAGGGAGGTGGAGGCGGGAGAAGGAAGAGGTGGGGGAGTAGGGGAGGGGAAGGAAGGTGGAGGTAGGAAGAAGGGAGAGGGAGGGAGGTGGAGGCGGGAGAAGGAAGAGGCGGGGGAGTAGGGGAGGGGAAGGAAGGTGGAGGTACGAAGAAGGGAGAGGGAGGGAGGTGGAGGCGCAAGTGGGGGGATGGGGGGGAAGGTGGTTGGGGAGGAGGGTGAAGGGAAAGGGGGAGGAGGGTGTCGGGGAGAGAGAAACAGGGAAAAGAAGAAGGGAGAGAGAGAGAGAGGGTGGGTGGTTGGGATAGGGGAGGGAGGGTGGGGTAACGGACACGGGAGAGGGGGGGGGGAATAATAATATTTTTTGTGAATAATAAATAAATAGATTAAAAGAAAGGCGTGCCCCTATCCCGCGCGCGTGCGTGGGGTGGGGTAAAAAATAATTTGCAGTGGCGGGATCAGAACAGCGCCGGGACGTCGGCATGGGATGCACTGACGCGACGGGGTGTGGCAAGACGAGTCACGCGAGACGTCAAAAAAAAGAAAAATGAATATCTCACAATCCAATCGTCGAAACGAAATGGTGTAAAAATAAAAAATGTACAAGACGGCAGGGGAAAGATAGGAGAAAAGATCAACGAGGATTCCGGGGGGGATAAAGGGCGTGCATATGCAAAAAAACACGAAAAACGGCCCCGAAAACACATACGGGGATTAATTTCGGGAAATCCGCTCATCGGAATGCAGGGTGAAAAGAAGGAAAAAGGTGCAAAAGAACGCGCTTGACAACCCTATCACATCAAAACACTGTTTTGACTGAGATAAGACACGTTCACATGTGAAAAACATAAAAAGGACATGCAAATACGGTCGAAAATTAATAATAGATCGGTTCACCGAAACAGAGGGCAAAAAAAACAAAAAATGTGCGGGGGAAGGGGTTGCATAGGGCTATCATGTTAAAACGTAGTTCCGATAGGGTTAGGAGGCGTTCACATGCAAAAAACACCAAAAAGACACCCAAAAACATTTTTAAACATTAATAATTAAAAATCCGAAAGTCGGAATAGGGGGGAGAAAAAAGGAAAAATGTAGGGAAAGGCGTGGTGGACACGTCTGTTAAGTCAAACTAGAATTCCGATGCAAACAAGGCAAGTTCACATGGAAAAATGTCAAAAAGACGCACGAAAAGGTCCCGAAAAATCGAAAAAATTAATATTGGACAAATCGTGCATCGGAATGACACAGAGTAAAAAGAAAAAATATCAAGGAGGAAGAGGAGGTCAGGGCTATCACGTCAGATCACCATTCCAAAGCAAGAAAAGCACGTTCACATGGAAAACTATCTAATTTACGCAAAATAATTCAAAAATTAATAACTCAAAAACCGTGCATCAGAATAGGGGTGGGTAAAAAGGAAAATTGGATAGTTCAAAGGGACAAATAGGTTTGTAAGTTTGGATTGGAAGTTCGGTGAACGTAGGGTGCGTTCACATGAAAACACATCAAAATAAGGGAGAAAGAGAAATGGAGGAGGAACAGCCCCAAGGGAGGGGTGGCAGTGGACGATTGCGTGGGGAAGTGACCCCAAGAGGGTAAAGTAAGGTCATGACATACATGCATGATCAAAGTGAGGCATATGCAGGGTGGTATGCCACATAGACGTGCAAGGACGCGTCCCCACAGTTAAAACATTAACGGCAAGGGAAATGCATCACGACAACCTACGATTTGACAACCGACTGGACACTGACAGGCTGGATGCTGACGTCCCCACACTTACAACATGACCGTCACATTGACAACAGAAGGTGTAAGGTTAGAAACCTTGGCCCATATTGTCAAGAATCAAGGTTCACTATTGATGGCACGTCTACTGTCGTTGTCGGCTGCAGGAGGTACCAAGGTATCTTCACAGCACACATCCTTCGTGGCAGGGACCACAAGCAGCACCCAGGGAGGTAGCTGGTTGAAGGAATCACAGGAAATTCGTCAATAGCGAGGGATATTGCACTCAACTCTCAATCACTCAAATGGATTGAAAGAGCAATCACTTGCCCCATGACTAATATCACTCGAGGAAATCAAGATGAAAACCCATAGCTCACACCCGATTTAGTAAGCGACAAAGGAATTGTGCAGAGGGAGTATGCTAGGGTGCATAATTGATGGTGCATCAGTGCGTCCAACCCATCTGGCATAGGTGCAAGGAGGAAGGCCAGGGAGCCTTGTAGTACAGTGTACAGAACAGGGTGACGTGTCCTGTGATGATAGCAAAGACCCACCCCGTGGGTGCAGAGGAAAACAAGAACATACCTTGCGCCAAGGGTCGTAACGTCCCTCAATCTCTTCTCTCAATGATTTTTTTTTTTGAGGACACAGTAGTCACACTCTAACCCCCCTCTGTCTCACGCTCTGTTGATAGATACATGAGGCACCCATTTCCTGAAACCTATTGATGTAATCCTCATAGTCACTTGTGCAAAGGTTGTATGCCTTGTGCATATTTGATGGTGCAACTGTGCATCCCGCCTAGTGCCGGCATACGGTGCGAGAAGGAAGGCCAGGGAGCCTTATGCTGCAGTGCACAAGAATAGATCATGCTTTGTGCATTGAGAGGCCCATCCCATGCGTGCAACACTCCATTCGCAGTTCTCACCTCTCATTTGATTTAAAGGGAAAGACTAGTCACTCACCCCACCCTCTGTCTCACTCTCTGATAGATACCGAGGGCAACCCATACTCACTTCCCCATCCGGTTAGGATGAAAGCTCGCATCACTCGATTGCTTGTCGATGAAGATCGCGTCGTTAGTTGTTGAAGAGGCGTACCCAAGGAGGTAGCCATCAGATTGAACGTTGTGTTAGATAGGAACATGGCGTCTGCTAGAGGACTGTCAAATGCTCTGCACAAAGGCACATGACACAGCGTACCAAAGGAGGCAGCTTCGGAACTGGATCCTGGGGATGTCAACTGATGAATCCACTTTTTGGACTGTTGGGTGTTGCCACCTTTTCCACAGCCAGCTTCCTGCCCTAGGGTGTTTTTTTTTCTTTTCTTTTTTTGTTGTTTTTTTTGTCTCTTTTCTCTCTCCTATTCCCGAGGGTGTCTCCACCTTTTCTCGAAGAATAGGTCGGCATGACAGGGACCGAAGTCCTTTTCTCCCATGACCGATATGTATATTTTTTTATGTTTCGAATTAAGTAAGGGAATGGTAGAAATACCATTTGTTAGAACCATCCTCACCACTATCGCTGGTGAAAATTAGAGGATAAGAGATCAGGGGCGGGAGGTGGCACTGAGGGGACAGAGGGTTGCATCCACCTCATCAAGAGTGGCTGAAGAACGACTATCAGAAGTAGCATCATAAGAGTTACAGTACCACGCAACGCGGGAAAGGATCAAGTGACTGTGATTGTCAAGAGCCCCAAGGAGGGAAGTACTTCTTCAGGCGATAGCCATTAATCAGGAAGGGATCATCAGAGGCATCAACGGTCTGCACTTGGACAGAGCCATTAGGATTGACGGCTAATACCTTGTGCAGACCTATCCACCACTGTTGAAGCTTGCCATGAAACTTGCCAAATCGTGAATCATAGGCTAGGACCAAATCACCTTCTTTGAACTCCTTGTGCTTATTGATGAAGTTGTCATGGTAGGCCTTACGTCGAGCTTGCGTGGCTTCTATGCACTGTAGAGCCATCCTGCGAGTTTCTCCAAACATTCCAAGTGCAGGAGACGATGTTGCAATGAATCATCGTCCCCCAAACGCTCTTTGATAGCCACTCGCAAAGAGGGCAATTCCAGTTCAACAGGGAAAACAACTTCTGTACCATACACCAGCTGGAAGGGTGTCTGTCCTGTTGTTGCTTTATGGGAGGTTTTGTATGCCTAGAGGGCCTCTATAAGTCGATCATCCCAATCACGACGATGTGCGGCAATCATCCTTGTCAGGATCGAGCAGAGGATGCGATTGGTGACTTCGACTTGGCCATTGGCTCTGGGGTAATAGGGAGTGGACTTGCGATGGTGGATCTTATACAGCTCTGTCAACTCCTCCATGATTTTGTTAAGGAAATGAGTGCCTTTGTCACTTACCAGCTCTAGGGGACTGCCAAAACGGGTGATGATATTCTCGTACAAGAACAGGGCCACGCTGTTACCATTGTCCCGCTTTAGGGCTTTAGCTTCACACCACTTTGTGAAATAATCTATATATACCAGGATGTATCTGTTCTCTTTTCGTCTGGTGGGTGGATCGATTGGGCTGACGAAGTCGATGCCCCACTTCTCGAACGGCTTCAAAGGAAGGATAGGTTGTAGTGGCATAGTGCTAGTCTTGGTGGGTTTCCCCATCCTCTGACAGGCATCACATCGCTTGAGTATTCATAAGCATCCTTATGAATGGTCGGCCACCAGTAACCTGCTAGAGCAGAGCCTTCCTGGCTGTAGCTTCTCCTTCAAAGTGGCCTTCACATGGCTCATCATGGCAAGCCTTCAAAGCAATCCCAATCTCATCTCCTACAACACATCTTCTGAGCACTTCATCTTTGCCTTTCTTGTACACTGCACCGCCTAACAAGGTGTAGGGGGCTGATTCTAACATAAGCTTCTTCCTTTCCGGACTAGAAATGCTAGGAGGGTACTGTTGGGTTGCCAGCAGATTGGCAATGTTTGCATACCAAGGGATTATAGTTTCTAACAGGAATAGGGAAGCATCAGGGAGGTCTGGATCATCCTGCTCCACGTTTGCAGTCTGCGGGACACGCGATAGATGATCACCCAGAACATGGGAACGACCAGGTTTGGTAATTACCTCAAAGTCAAACTCTTGGAATAGAAGGAGCCATTTCATCATTCGTCCTTTCGTGTCTGCTTTGTTCATCAGGAAGGACAGGGCCTCATGATCCACATAAAATTTAAAGTGGGTAGATAGTAGGTAGTGGCGAAATTTCTCTAGGGCAAACACCATTGCCAAGAACTCCAGCTCGGTCACTGTATAGTTTCGCTCTCTATCAGTAACTTTTTGGCTTGTGTAATAGATGGGTTGTTCTAGCTTCGAGGATCCCTTTTGGCATAGGACCGCACCGAAGCCTTCAATTGATGATCAGTGTGTACATGAAACTCCTTCGTCCAATCAGGAGGTTGCAGGATGGGTGCCTCAATCAGACACTGCTTCAGAGTGTTGAAGGCTTTGTCACATTCTTCCATCCAAATAAACTCTGCATCTTTCCTTAGAAGCTTGTGCAAGGGAGTTGCCTTTGTTACAAAATGGGCTATGAATCTTCTGTAGTAACCCACATGGCCTAGGAATCCCCTCAATTGTTTGAGGTTGGTGGGTGTTGTCAGAGCTGCGATCTTCTCGATCTTTTCAGGGTCTATTGATATCCCTTGTGCAAAGACAATGTGGCCCAATAGAACTCCAGAAGAGACTCCAAAGATGCATTTTTCGGGGTTGAGGGAGATCCCATACTCCTGGCATCGGTCAAAGCATTGTTCCAAATGTCCCCAGTGTTTAAGAATTAGACTGTAAACACGGAAGTCATCCAAATATACCTCAATAAAGTCGTGTAGATGATTTTGGAATGCGGCTATCATGACTCGCTGGAAGGTAGCAGGGGCATTGCAGAGCCCAAACAGCATCACTCGGTAAGCGTAGGTCCCCCATTCTGTGGTGAAGGTTGTTTTGTACTAATCTTCTTCTACTATCTGCACTTGGTTGTATCCACTGAAGCCATCTAACAAGGAGTAAAGCTCATGTCCTACCACTGTGTCTAACAGCTGGTCTGTAAAAGGGATAGGAAAGTGATCCTTCTTCCTCTTGGAATTCAACTTGTGGTAATCCACACATATACGAAGCTTGCCATTCTTCTTGGGTACAACCACGATGGGTGAGACCCATTTACTGTTGGCCACTGGATAGATGAACTCTTCTTCCAAAAGCTCAGCAGCTCTGCTTTCACCAGTGTGGAATGATTCGGGTTCATTCGCCTCAGTCGTTGCTTGGCATCAGGATCCAAGTTAATATGATGCTGATATATTGTGGGATCAATCCCCTTTAGGTCTTTGTAGGACCATGCAAACACGTCCAAATTCTCTTTGAACAAGTTGTACAAGGTTGACAACTCCTCTTCTGGTAGGCTGCTACCCACCTTCAAGTGGCGTTCAGTGCCATTTGCATCCACAAAGGTTAACTGCCTTTCACCTTCTACTTCGTGGATGAAGGTCCCACGGACTGCTTCTGCGTACAAATCCGACTCCTTCAAGGGGGGTGGTGTCCTCTTCTGATGCCCCACTAGACCCAATGTCTTCTTTCAGTAAGGACTTAGGTTGCTCCTTGAAATGCTGAAATGGGATCAGCGCTGTCTCAATTTTGGTTTGAATGTTAATTACCTTAGAGCTTGAGGACTCCTCTTGAGAGGATGCATCCAGGAATGTTACATAACAGGGGCTCTCGGAATTCTGTTGTGGCCTTGGGATTGGTACTTGTTGACAAGGAGCATCATCATCATCCTTTCTTGACAAGTGTGGATGGGTGCGACAAGAACCACTGATAAAAGATGGCTTATTTTGCTTGATCCACTTCTTATATAGGCTTTGCCTATGGAAAGATCCATTTACCAATCCAAAGGGTACCATTACCATTCTGTCCCACAGCATGGAGTCTTCTGCTTCTGAAGCTTCTGGAACTCCCTCCTCATCTATGCCTTCTGTGGGTGGAGTGATTTCTTCTGTCTCACTTTCAAAGTTTCCTTCTTCAGATTCATCATCATCCTCTTTAGACTCCGGCTCTGCCTCTGTAGGCGCTTTGTAGGAGAAGAACAGGTCCTCTACTTCACCTTCTGCCTCTATCTCTGGCTCTACTATGGCCATGTAACAGGGAGAGCAGTACATCCATGCTTCTATCTCACTATCAGAAGTGATTTTGGAAATCGTTCCTAGTTCAGGCAGGAAGCATTCAGCCATTGATAATGGCTTTTAATCTTTTGGGAGTTGGCTTACAGTACCCACTGTTAGGGAATGTGTCTCTGTTTTCTTGGGAAGGATCTGTTTGATAGCATCTTCTTCTGTTGATGTTCCATCTATAGCCTCATTGGGGGAGTCTGAAGATAATTCCAAGGAGGTGGATCCATGTCCTTTTTGAGCACCATATAGCTTCAGCACCACTTTATTGGGTCCTCTACCCAAGGTCAAGGTTCCTTTGAACCAATCCGTCCTTGCTCTGGCTTCAAAAAGCCATGGTCTGCCCAGTAACAAGGGGTAGGATGTACCATAAGAGTTTGGCTTCACCACCAGATAGGTTAGCCAATAATCTTTTCCAGCCACTGTAGTCTTCACATATGGGAGAATGCCCAAAGGCTTGATTCTGCTCTGATCTGCCAGTCTGATGAGCCATTGAGTTGATTGCATACCTTGTAGGCCTAGATCCTTCATTGTCACATCCGTCATAATGTTCATTGATGAGCCACCATCAATTAGTGCATTTGCAATAAAGCAGCCTTCTATCCACATGCCAGTCTCTAGGGTACCAAGATCTAGGAAGGCGTTAGCCACATCCACTTCTTTTATAGGCTCTGGAGCTTTGTTGGACTTTGTTGCTGTTGAGGGAGCAATCTTTAAGCCACGACTTCTTGTCAATATACTTTTGAACCTTTTTCGGCAACTGGGAGACAACATCAACAATTGTAGAAATGTGAGGTTTGGTTTAAAGGTATCTAGATCTCTAACTAGATCGTATTCCTTAATAGGATCCACTGGCTTCTCCAACCGGTTAGGGAATGGGGTGACATCCATTTTTATTTTCCTTTTTTCTTCCAACAGGGACATCATGGGGACTTCTTCTACCACTTGTGGCACTTTCTCCTCTTCTATCTCCTGGACCTCTGGTCCTGTCTCTGGAACTGTCTCTGTGACTCTCTGTGGCACTATAGTGCTCTGTACGGCACTGTCAGGCTCTGCTTTGTTCTGTTCTTCTATTGGAAGATTGAACTTCACTATTCTGGCAGGAGGATTATTTTCTTTCTGGACAGGTGGTTCCTTCTCCTTTGCACGTGTGATGGTAGCAACTTCCAATTCCACTAAATTGGAGGTAGGCTCTTGGGCCTCGGACGGATTATCAATAGCACTGTTTTTCACTGGGGCTAGGCTTGGACAGTCTTTTGCAGTGTGGCCTTCTCCTTTGCATCGACTGCATAAGGGCTTGTAATCCACTGACCTTCTAGGATTTGGACAATTTGGTGAAATGTGTCTCTTTTCTCCGCATCTGTAACACTCCACTTCTGATCTCTGACCACCGCCAGACTGTCTTCCTCTGTAACTTTGGGATGGAAATCTTTTGGATCCGAAGTTAGGACCAAACTCTCTAGGCTTGGATCCAATATCCTGTGTTGTCATTTTGGATTCAAGTAGGTTGAATCTTGCGTCTTCTTCCTTCCTTCTTCTATGATGCATCTCCTTTAGAGAGCAAATATCCTCTGTATGGTTCTTTCTAAGATAGTAGGAGCAGAAAGCTCCAGGGACTGTTGGCTTTCCTGTACATTCAGTGGCTAAATGGCCTGCTTGATGACACTTACCACACCAAGTATTTGACCGCATCACATCTCTTCCTGCTCCTACAACATTGGATATGCTAGAGGTATTCTTTTTCAGTGTCTGCAACTGCTCTGTAATCACATTCATAAACTCCTTTTTGATATTTGCAACTGAGTTGGATAAATAATCCTTCAAGCTTTCTCCTCCTGAGGCACTGGCAGTAGGGTTTTGAGGAGTCTCTATAATCACTGCATAAACAGGTTGGTGGGCTGTGCAGAGGGGTCTCTATTTTGATTCTGATTCTGATTCTGAGCTCCAGTTCGAACTGTTGGCTGTTGGCTCTAGTTGGTAGGGTTCCAATGTTGCTGTTGATTTGGCATTGGGGGAATTGTTTGGGACCATTGTTGTTGTTGTTTAACCATCATTTGAGGCATTGATTGTGGCCACTGTCGATTTGGTGCATTGTATTGTAATACTGGGGGCAATTTGTTGGTAGGGATAGGGGACAATCCCTGAGATTGTATTTGGTGGGTACATCATTCCTGGCATCAGAGGAGGTGGGAATCCTCTTCCTGGATTCATCGCCAATCTAGCTTCCACTTCATCGTACAGTCTTGTACCTTTTGTTGCAGCTTGCAGTGTGGCTGGTCTTTGCGGCTCCACAAACTTACAAACTTCTGGTTGTAATAAGGAAGACTCCCTTCTGAATGCCATCATCTAGATTATGGTTGGTCCATCTCTTCAGGATGGATTCCATTCGCAAGACATAAGATTCCACTTGTTCTCCAACAGACTGACTCAAGTTCATGAACTCCTTTTGCATCTGCTCTTCAAAACCTTCACGCCTGAATTTAGTGAGGAAGGCCAACTTCAGGTTGTCCCATGTGCCAAAAGTTCCTGCTGCTTGTCTCTCATACCACTGAAACGCCGTGCCCTTGAAAGTGGCGGGGAATATTGCTAACCAATGCTCAAGGGTTCTGGCATTGTTAGCCACACATGCTACCATAAACTCTACTACATGAAGATCATGGTCTTCATTGTACTCTCCCTTAAAAATTGGCAATGGGACTACAGTCGTTGGCCTGTCATCAATATTTCCAGGACAGATCTGGCTTGGAAGTGGACCTCCAGCAGGAGGAGGAGGAAGGACTTGCTGTGCCATTGGGACTTCGGTAAAGAGTTCCGCAAGGGCATCAAAGGCAACTTCTCCTGCTAGCTCGTTCTCGGCTTTGATTCTTGCTTTCTCTCTTCTCACGTACCTCTGAAGTCATTCTAGTGCTTGTCTCCGGATGGCGTCATTCATGAGGGGGTTGACTCCACTATGTTGTTAGTGCTCCACAGAGGGATAACAGAAGGCTTCAGTCTGGAGGACTCTCTTGCAAACATTTCTTCTACTTCTTCCTTTTCAACGTCTCTAAATTCTGCTTTCATGCCACTGCACAGAGGAAGGTATTCGGTTCTGAAGGTGTCAAAATGCATACGTCTAAGCATTGTGGTGGTGCCATCATCATAGTAATGCCAGCTCCTGATGGTTTCAACAGTGTATGTTGTAAAGAATACTCTATCTACCAACTTCCAATGGGTTGCCAATTGGACTTGGCAGAACACCAAGCATCCCACGTATCTTGCTGTTGAGCGTCTACGAACAAGTCCTAGCTCTATTCCTTCTTATTTTTGTGAACCTCCACAGACCACGACTCCTAAAGCTTCTTGACTATTTCCCACTTGATGATGTCTGGAAATTCCTCAATGATGGCCAAATCCTCCATTGATACTCATTCTCTTTGTTTTACTCTTCAGTTTTGTGGGAGGAACTTTGCAACTGTGATGCAACTTTCTACAGCTTCAGAGGGTAGTGAAAACAGACCGTCACAGAGGGACTTCATTAGAATGGCATTGTGCTTTCTCCATTGGGGAATGAATATTTTATAGAATCTTGCCTTGGCAATGAAGGCTTGCAATTCTTCAACAGTGGCAAGAACTCTACTATCCATTGATTTACTTCTTTTTCCACAGTGCCACTTCTTCCATTTTCAGCCTCTATTTGTGCTTGTTGATGGCAATTTTCCCCGGTTGCACACCAAAAACATGGAGGCCCAAGAGGAACACCAAGGAAATAGGGTTTCTACTACAAGAAAATATATCTTGTCATCATCAACAAGCTTTTTTATTAGGCTTTATATGATCACAATGAAGAAAAGAACACCATGGACAATAAATCTTCATGTAGCATCATGTAGATCTCCCACGGATTTGATAAAATCACAATGTTCATAATCTACATCAAAAGAACAATAAAACACCAAAGAAATACCACTTTTGTTTGGAAATACATCACATAGTATTTCTCTTTATTTTCTTCATAGTCCTTCTCTCTTCTCTCTCATATACAATCACACTGTTTTGATAGATTTGACTATCTCTGACTCTCTCTCTCTCTCTCCATCAATAGTACATCATATCCTCACTACAATAATCAATAATCACTCTCAATAATCCTCTCTTGGTCGTGAATACACCTTCCAAAAGGTATGTGCGGTATGAAGGGGCACCAGAGACTTCATAGTGTCCTGTGAGATCTGTCTTCTGTCACTGTCTTCTGTAACCTTCTGTGAATCTTCAGCAGTTACTTCTTCACTTCAATTAGCTTGGATAGAGCTTCCATTCATCCTTTCCTAAGACAAAAACACTTCCCAAAATATCCACACATCCATCATAACACTCAACAGAAACAACAGAACAGAACTACAGAGCAACAGAAGTATAGAACAACAGAGCTACAGAAGCTTACAGAACTTCACAGAAGATCAACAGAACCCATAAAAATCATAAAAACAAAAAAAAAATCAATTAAATCTTTTATAAACCTCTTCACAAAACTTCAATCATCTCTCAAAACATTCATTCAACCATCTCTACTACCAAAACAGAAACAAAACAGAAGAGAACATAAGAAATTGGACCTTACAGAACCAAACATCCTCATAAAAAACCATAAAAAACTCTTCAAACTTATCCAAACCTTTCCAAACACTTCAAAATAAACAACCATTTATCATCAAAAAAAACAAAAAATCAGCCCAAAAACCAACATATTTCACACTCAACAACAATTTTTGGCCTCTTCCTCGTCCGGACTCTGTTTCAGCCTCTGAAAAATCCTGCGCGTCCGTCTCGGCATTCGGCACACTGACTGGCAACTCCTGGCATCCCGCACGGAAGTTGAAAAAATTATAAAAAATTCACAAGTGTCTCTTGGGCGCCTTTTAAAAGCCATCTTTCACTTGGTACTTAAAATCGTCCTAGCTGCAACCGCCACCTTTGATGTTAAATATTTTTTCCCTAAGTTCAGGATTTTTTGGCAAATTTTAGGCACATCTCGGGCTCAAAACTCCGTCTCATTGGCAACCACAGGATAGGGTGACTCAGCCCGTCGAATCCCACAACAGATCTGCACAAAACAACCAAAGGAAGCATCAAGCTGATACAAAATAGATACGTATAACACATCACAATGCTCACCCTACCCTCTGACAAAACCAAGGCATGAAATCCACAAGGAGTAGGCCTAGCATAATTTGAGAGAAGGTGCGAAGCTAGTCACTAACCGACTGCTCCAACATGGCCAAACTAAAAAGAACTATCAAAGAGGTCGCCCTAAGTGGTAGTCTGAACTACCTACCTAACTAAGGACAACACAACCAGGAGCTCCTATTAGGCGAGGACTCCTATAGCCTGATCAAGAAGTATTTTCTTTTAGCACATTTGTTCTTTTAGATTTTTCATGTTTTCATACTCGGGCATGTAAAAAGGAGGGAGCTAAGCGTAGTGACCCAAGGAGAACAGGACATCGGCCTCAGGTCGTGTCTCGGTACCCAAGAACCTACCGAGCCCTCACAAGGCGACACTTAATCCTTTTCTGACGCTCACTTTTATTTTCGCTCCAACCTTCCTTACTTTCTTCTTTTCTAGCCACACGCCACCCCTAGGAAGACAAGGCATCGGCCCCGGGTCTCTCGTCCCCAAGAACCTACTAGGCCCTCGTAAGGCGATGATCAATTGCTTCTAAATTTTCCGTTCTTTTCTTTTCTATTTTTATAGGGGTTAGAATCCCTTTTTACACAGCTTTGTATATATTTATTTTCTTTGAGATATTTAGGGTTTCTTCCTCTATATCATCATTATTTTCCTTTGGCAGGCTTCTCTAACTGCCTCACAACTAACAAGACCTCCTAGAACGGCTGCCTAGCAGGCTAGCAGAACAAGGTCACTAGAACTGCCTTCTAAAATAGGTCCTTCGATGCCTAGCAATGTCTTTATAGGAGGCAACAACTACTCAAACCTCCCCCAGACATACCTAACCTAAACCTGGGACTTCATGCCTTGGACGCCGGTCCCCAACAAGAAAAGAAAATCCCCTACGAGAACACAGACACATATAACATAAAAACATGTTACTCATAAAGGAGAGATATCACCTGGATAGGGCCACGAGAAGTCTCCACCAACATAGGCTTCTTACAAGCTCTTCTTTAAACCTGTCTAGCACAGGACTAAAACAAGAAACCATTAATGGCGCCTGTACTAAACAAACAACTGGCCCTCTTGGCCTAATGAAATAAAGCATTTCACTACAAAGACTAATCGGCCCTCTTGGCCTAATGAAATAAAACAGAATATCACCTACACATCCCTCCCCGAAATAATATAGATATACAATAATATGCTCCTTTCCAAGGAGCAAAAATAGGGCTCACAGCCCTAAGCTAAATGCATAAGATTATGACCCATCCCTCCTACATATATAGCAAGAGGCGTAGGCATAACATGTTGTCTAATCAGTCTATGAGTCAAGGATAACAACGGTAGATGGGTCTCGGCTACTCTTTGCATCACCCATATCAACCATCGTCTGCCATATATTGCATGCTCTGATAACATTCCCCACAAGCGACCGGGTCCTGTCTCATTATTGATAGCAATATCCAAACTAGGACCACAGTTGAAGAAAAGGTCTTCTTCACAAGCAAGATTTTCCAGTGAATCCCCAAACTGATTCTAGTAACGTGGAATCAGTTGAAGAGACACTCTCTCAAACTCCTCAAGTAGGGTCATAGCAGTTCGATGATACATACAAAGGATGGGATTCCACACTGTGTATGTCTCATCTAGCTGATTCGAAATCAACTGGGAATCCCCTTTTACTAATAGCCAACGAATACCATCTTGCTTGGCAATATGCAGTCCCATAATCAAAGGCTTTATACTCCACCATATTGTTAGTGAATCCTACCCCGAGATAAGCATCTAACTTCATCGTAACTCTACGTCGGGGATCTCGGATTACTACTCCAACACTCCCTTTTTAATTAGGGCCCCTGGATGCGCCATCAAAATATAATGTGTACGTGCACAATGGGTTCACACAGCCTGCCATCACGAACTCCTCTATTCGTAATTATGATAGTCAAAATTTAGCATGTTTAGAAGATGAACTGACGGCTCCATCCCACCTTCTTCATTGAACTCAACAAAGATACTTGTCAATATTCGTAAGCAGTGATAGCAGAAGACTTTGATTTCCCACACAAAGGTTCCGTCTTCTTGCTCAATCACTTTGTATCCTTTGCTCCACCAGATAAGTTTCCCCTGATGGTATCTCTGCTCCAGATATGGGTGCTCCAAATAAGGAATTAACTGCCCCATCAACCAGCTTTAAGCTCTTTTGCAGGTCTCTAATCAGCCCCAGCATGGACCTGCAATGCATTTCTCTGTGTTAGCATACTCAAAAATAATAAGGTTTAATCTTATTAAGATTAACCTTATTTTTAAATTCTACTCCCTATAGATCAGCTAGTAGAGCCGTAGACCTATTTTTTCCTATCCTGACAATCTTATAGGGGCCATCCCATCTAGGTTCCAGCTTCCCTGGAAACAACTCCCTACGTGCATCATAGTACATAACTAATTGCACTTTTTTAAAGGTATACTTCTTTGCTTTAAGGTCGTGCAACTGCTTCATCCGACGTTTAGCTACCTCTTAGTGTAATAAGCTCTGCAATTTCAGCTCATCCAGGTGGGCTATGGATGTGAAACCTTCAAAGAGTGCATCCTCGTTTCCCAAAGAGTGGTTAATTGCAAACTATATGGTTGGCAACTCGATTTCGAGGGGTAACACATGCTCTTTCCCATAAACTAATTTAAATGGAGTATGGTCAGTAGCTCGCTTGAACATTGTATTGTATGCCCATATTGCCACATACAACTTCCTGTCCTAGTCTTGTTTCTTCTCCGAGACTATTTTAGACAAGATACCCACAAGCTGCTTATTAGTAATTTCGACTTGTCCGTTGGCTTGCGGATTATAGGGGGTCGTTTTGTTGTGCTTGATTTTCCAAGCTTCAGTCAAGCTTTTGATCACTTTATTCAAAAACTGGATTCCACGGTCCGATACTAGTTCCTTCGTTGGATCGAAACGACATATAATATGCTCTAAAAGGAAACTTGCAGTCTCTTTTGCATTATCTTGCCTCGTCACCCGCGCTTCTGATCATTTTGTAAAATAATCAGTTGCTACTATAATGTACCTCTTCTAGGTAGTAGAGGACGGGGTGATAGGACCCACAAAGTCAATGCCCCACTTCTCAAATGGAAGGATAGCCATGAAAGGCATAAGTGGGCGTTTCCTATTCTCTCTACTGTCATGTCTTTGACATGTATCACATCTCTTAACGTACTCAAAGGAATCTTGGAAGATGGACGGCCACCAATATCCAGCTCTTAAAGCTTCCTGTTCCGTCAATCGTCCAGTGAAGTGCCCTCCACACGTAGAGTCATGGCACTCTTCCAAGATGAAAGGAACCTCATCAGGCATCACACATCAGCGATAGATATAATCAACACCCTGCTGATATAGTGTTCCTGCGATCAAGGAAAACTTCAAAGCCTGTTGTTTGATTTTCCTCTTTTCAGATTTTGATAAATGAGCTCCAGTCTCTCCCGTTGATAAATAATGCATGATAGCAGCATATCAAGATGGGATAGAAGCTGTATCAATTTTAAACATTTCTTCAATATCACTTCCTTCAGCCAAAGTCTCTTTCGACTCCCCAAAATCCAAAGGCATTCCACAATACCCTGCAACCTCGGTGGCTTACTCTTAATCTCATAATCAAACTCCTACAAAGTGATTAACCACTTTGCCAAACGATCTGGCAGTTGTAGCTTGTTCATAAGCAGTCTAAGCCCTTCCGCCTTCGTATAGAAAACTACCTTCTCATAGAGGATATAGTGCCTGAATTTTTTAGTCGCAAAGACCATCGCAAGGCACAACTTCTCCGTGTAGGTGTAGTTAATTTCTGATATGCCCAATTTCTGACTAGCAAAAGCTATCGGATGATACCACTTTTCCTCCCAGATTTGGGCTAAACAGTAGCGGATACTATGCATGGTGGCTGCTAAAAATATGTAAAATACGTCGCCTCTTTTAGGTGCTTTTAAAACTGGTGCTTTTACTAGCTCCTGTTTCACATCCTCGAAAGCTACTTTACAAGGATCGCTCCATACAAATAGACAACTAAAGGATAATAAGTTCGTTAGTGGCAATGTCCTTTTTGCCAAGGCATTTATAAACCTACGATAGTACCCTATCGATGAACAGAAAGCTATGTACCTCTTTCGGAGTGTGTGGTGGACTCATAGCGACTATAACCTTGATCTTTTCAGGGTCAGTTGCAATTCCTACTGAGCTGACCACATGGCCTAGCAATAGCCCATAAGGCACTCCAAAGACACACTTCCGTGGGTTAAGAGTGATACAAAATTGTCTACAACGCTCAAAGAACTTTCTTAAAATAATCAACATCCTTTCCCTTACAGTGGCTGCCCCCAGGTCATCGATAAATACTTTCAACTCGTCTGGGGAGATGTTGCCAAAGGTCTTGTTTGTTGTTCGTTGCCATGATCCAGGTGCATTGCAAACCAAAGGCCATCACATGGTACACAAAAGTACCAAAGACAGTAATAAAAGTTGTTTTCAACTTGTCCGCTTCTGGAATTTCCATCTGGTTGTATCCTGCAAAGCAATCCATAAACAAATATATTTCCCTACCCGCTAATTGATCCAACATCTGGTCAATAAATGGCAACGGGTAGTAATCCTTAACTGTCTGCTTATTCACCTCTCTAAAATCTACACATAGTCGAATCTGGTTGTTTTTCTTCTTCCTAATGACAACTGGTGAACACCATTCTCTGTGCTGTACAAGGAAGATTAAACCAGCTTCCTGGAACTTCTATAACTCCTCAAACAGCCTGTCCCTCAATTCAAAAGGCATACGCCTTACCTTCTGACACACAGGACGACTGCCTTCTTTTACAGGAATAGTATGAACAGCCAGGCTAGGAGGAATGCCTCTCAGCTCATCATAACTCCAAGCAAAGATATCATAGAATTCTTGAATCAAGGACACATAGTCCTCCCTTTCTGCTAAACTGAGCATGGAACCTAATTGAATTGACCATGAATCATTCGGCGTGCCAAGGTCCAACTCAATCACATTTGCGTCTCTTATCCTATCTTGCAGCTCTATCAACTCATTTAGGGTTATCTAATAAATATCCTCTATAGTGGACCCCTCTCTAGATTCATCACTGGATGATGTCTCACTACCAGATGGATCATCTGATGTCTCTAATTCAGTAGAGGATAAAGGAGCTCTCTCACTCTGAGGAGACTCACGGTAAGCATCGACTATTACTCGATTAGCACCTCTACCTAGAACCAGTCGATCGACAGGTATATCGACTTGACAGTCTATTCGTAAGATCCAAGGCCTACCTAGCAAGACTCGATAGCTAGGACGTCCTCTAAATATTATTATCCTAAAGTCCAAGAAGCATTCTACACTTGCAACTGTAACATGGACTTTAGTAACGCAACCTTTTGGTTGCCTTACACTATCATTAGCCATTCTAAGAAGGGTGGAGCTATCTTTTTGGATGCCTAGACCCAACCTCTCCATCAACTCTTAACTCTTGATATTGACGGAGGACCTAATATCTACCATAACATGCTCCACTAATATTCCATCCACGTATGCTAGAACCCTAGGGCAATTCTTTTCAGCATGATTAAACCAACCTTCCCCTACTCGTGCTATGCCCAAAGGTTCTACAATATACCCAATACGCAGGATCTTCTTGAATTCCTTGCGTACTCCTAGAGATAATTTAATCAACTGTAAGAGGGTAAAAGGTTCACATCTGGTTTGACTTCGCAAAGAGAACTTGCTAAATCAAAATCATGATAGGTAGCGAAAGCTCTCTTTTCTCACTAAACCATCCTTTCTTTTGTTCTCGGGACCGGCTTTGGTGCTTCTTCTTTAGCTCTCGCCTTCTTTCTTGGCACTTCCTCATCCTTCTTAGGATCGACTTTTCTATCAACAGGCCTTAGAGGCCCCCCTTCCACGCCAGGATTCAGGACTTGCATCCCCTTATCCCCTTGCTTAGGGTTTCCCTCGACCGGTTTTACATTATCTTTATCACCCTCTTTAGCCTTTTGGCCTCTTGTCACGGCTCGTAGGTTAGAGGCTTCAGCGCCATTGATGCTTATAGCCTCAATAAGGCTGACTCCATTGCCTTGTGGCAACTCCTCTGTAGTAGTCTTTTCCCTTTGCAATATTTGTCTTGGTCCATCATTTTGCTGGAGGTTATTACCTTGTGCTCTATGATTAACTAGACCTGGCTGTTTACTCCCTTGTTGGAGGGAACTAATCTTACTCCAATAGGTAGTGGCTAAGTGGCCCGACTTCCCACAAATATCACATTTAACATTTGGACAGTTTCTAGGGAAATGTTGTCCACCACACCACTTACAGCTGAATCTTGAGGGACCACCCACTTCAGGGTGTCGACTCCCTATCAGATTTTGCTGCTTCTTCAGAAAATTGACATCAACAGCTATTTGTTGATATTGTTCAGAGATCATGTCAGTGTAGTGCTTCATCATATCCTTAACTTTGCCAAGGACATTAGAGGCACTCGACTAATAGCCTTGATCGTCTATCCGTCGTTCCATTGGCCTAACAATTTGATTGGGCATTGGTTGTTGACTCACAGGAACAACATTAGGGTTCGAAACTTGGCCTCCAACATTTGGTGGAGCCAACTGACTAGCCATAGGCATAGTCACACTGGGAGGGGCTGGCAGCAAAGGCACATTTTGAACCATGCTTCCTCTCCCATTAGGGTTATTCAAAGGCATCCCTTGACTTCCATTTATCAATGGTAAATTTCCTCCAGGTACTAAACCCCCATTAAGATTTATTCGAGAGGAGTAGGTTGTTTGTAATCGTGACTCTACTCCTTCTGCTCACGTGATGGCGGTGTCTATATCAGCCAAAGCCACACTGCTCAATTGTACCTGAATATTGAAATCCAATCCATGCAAGAAGTATTGCAATTGGGTAGCCGGCGGATTGGGAATGTAAGTTTGTAACTTACGAAATACTTCCTTAAGCTTCTTGGCATAGGCTTTCACATTCTCATGGGAGCCTTCGCGCGTTACATTCAAAACACGTAACTAGTATTGGCCACCTCTTTCAGGGGCATAATCTCCTCAGAAAGCTGCATAAAATTGGTCAATTGTAGTTATGGTTCTAGTCTCTATGCTATGATACCATACTGCAGCCCTTCCTTTTAATGTCATGTTAAAGAACATCATAAGATGTCCCTCATCTTGGATACGGTAATTAAACATTAAACTTTGGAATTCACAAATGTGAAACTCCGCATCTTCTTCGACTAACCCATTAAAAATGTGCAAAGGAACTCCTAAAGCTAGCAGATCCGGCGTCCCTGCAAGAATTGCAATGGGTTGTGCCATGATGACAATTGGATTGACAATAGGAGTTTGGACTGATGGGATCACACCCCCACTTGAAGTGGGTTGTCTTGGTGGAAAGAGGAAGAACTTGCGCTTTTGCCTGCACCTAAAGGACTATGTGTACCAGTTGGGTTACTAAGACCACTGCCTATTATGCATATCGGGCTACTCCTTTGAGGAGAATAGCGACTTACAATCTCCAACCACCGTCTAGCCCTCTCAGCATGTTCTGCTTTTTATATTTCGGCTTGGCAGTCCTTGTGAGAGGATATAAACCAACTTTTTGGTCCTTAAAGACCCTAGATTCGAGAACCACCACTTGTTGGTAGCTCCCATGGCAGACGCACCACTAATGGGACCTCAAATGGGCCGTCACTAGGTGGCTATGGCACTAGCCGGACCTCATACTCATGACAGACAAACACACCCTCATGGCCTCACTGGCTAGGAGCGTCTATCTATTTCTAAAGGACGAACGGTCCTAAAGCGTAATCTATGCGTGTATAGTTTTGTAGTCCAACGTTTCCCTTTCTATAAACTCCACAGAGGGAGAACCCATACACATTGGCAATAAATACCACGATAATCACATACATGGGATGCAACCTCTCGGTGGAAACACCGCCGCCCCACTATAGCTCTCCTACATCGCAGGGATTAGCCCCTTGATGCACTGCTCAACATATAGAACAAACGAACAAACTCCACTCTTTCATTTTTTAATGTACTCCAGGTGATACCATGTGTCCTTACCAAATGATCCCCCAAGAAACGAACGTCTATCCTACGGCTTAGGATGCCTTTCCACACTCAAGCGTGGGTGATTATAATCGAAAACAGGTGCTATGCATCCAGTCTTTTTATTCTGATATCATGATCGACATGCACATGCAAAAGTGGATGATCCTAAAGTGCTCAAACATAATTTTAAATTAGAAACATGTGTTGTGCACAACCAGGCTTTCCAATGCATTTACTAACCCGTTGCGGCGATGTAAGGATAGCATCGAGACAACACTCGTGCTACTATCCTCTTAATTAAAATACAACAAACTCTATGTCATGATATGCATCAGAAAATTAGCAATAATCAACATGCAAATCGCACCATTCAAACATCCCAACCCCCTACATTTAGGTATTGCTTTCATTGTATAGGTGTAGAGGTTCATTTTGTCATGTTTTGATGTATGAAAAGTGATAAATCACAAACTTTGACAAGGAGATAGGGCAAACTGAGCCTAAACCTCATGCTTTGCCACTACCATACATCCACAAACAATCATTATATTTTTCCTTATTTTTGTAAGACGCATTTCTATTTTTTCCCTTATTTTTCTCATTTTCTTGATTTATTTGGTAATAAAATATGGTATTTTCTATTTTTTCTTGTTCCAATCACTTCAGCATACTAGTATTCGATTTATCTTCCATTTCCCCCCCATGGAAACACCTTTTACCCACTCGATACGAAAAAACTACGATTTTACCACTTAAAAACCGCATTTCAGGTTTACAGGAATTAAATAGAGCATGTAAATCATTGCAAAATCAAAATTTTCTGATAAATAGCAATTAATCATGATGCAACTAGCACTCACACAAATTTTCATCCAATAAGAACATAATTATCATCATAAACTATAAAAAATCCTTCATTTTCTTCATAAAAATGGTCATACCGTGTTTTTATGTAACCCGAGACGCCTTGAATGACTGCATAACCAACAGACCGAGCCTCCATTGCTCTCAATCCAATGCTGCCTATCAATCTTTAGCATCTCCATCAATCTCCATCACCGCTTCCTTCAATCCCCTTCCCGATTCCTCCTTCAAGATGGTGTACATGAATAGCCCATAGAGGGGAGAGAGAGGGAGGAGAGAGAAAGATTAGATTCTGATCTCTTCATCCAGACAGCCATATCTCACGTGAAGACTAGCGATATGATCATCCAAGAGGGAGAAGTTGATGCCCAATGTCTGTTGCATAGCTTATTTGCAGCCCACAATCATGATTTGGGAGGGGGGGATGGCGCATTTTTCGGCGCCTGTTGCTACCGCCATATCCATGCTTCCTCCACGTCTTTTGTATAAAAATTGGGCGGGGGGGGGGTTAAAAGTCCCAAAGGGCACCCCCCCTTTGGTCCTAAGTTTTGTCCACCCTTTCAAATCTTGGCTAATTTTTTGCCTCTTCCTCGTTTGGACTCCGTTTTAGCCTCTGAAAAATCCTGCGCATCCGTCTCGGCATCCGACACTGACTGGGAGCTCCTGGCATCCCGCACGGCAGTCTGTAAAATTATAAAAAATCCACAAGTGTCGCTCGGGCGCCTTTTAAAAGCCGTCTTTCACTTGGTGCTTAAAATCGTCCTAGCTTCAGCTCGCCGCCTTCGATGTTAAATATTTTTCCCCTAAATTCCAGATTTTTTGGCAAGTTTTAGGAACATCCCGGGCTCAGATCTCCACTCTCATTGAATTATTTTCTTTTAGCACATTTGTTCTTTTAGGTTTTTTTTTCCCCATACTCGGGCATGTAAAAAGAAGGGGACTGAGCGTAGTGACCCAAGGAGAACAGGGAATCGGCCTCAGGTCCTGTCTCAGTACCCAAGAACCTACCGAGCCCTCGCAAGGCGACACTTAATCCTTTTCTGACGTTCACTTTTATTTTCGCTCCAACCTTCCTTACTTTCTCCTTTTCCAACCAGACGCCACCCCTAGGAAGATAAGGCATCGGCCCCGGGTCTCTCGTCCCCAAGAACCTACCAGGCCCTCATAGATCCCCTTTTTACATACCTTTGTATATATTTATTTTCTTTGAGATATTCAGGGTCTCTTCCTCTATATCATCATCATTTTCCTTCGGTAGGCTTCTCTAACTGTCTCACAACTAACAAGACCTCCTAGAACGGCTGCCTAGCAGGCTAGCAGAATAGGGTCACTAGAACTGCCTTCTAAAACAGGTCTTTCGATGCCTGGCAATGTCCTTATAGGAGGCAATGACTACTTAGACCTCCCCCAGACATACCTAACCTAAACCTGGGACTTCATGCCTTGGATGCCGGTCCCCAACAAGAAAAGAAAATCCCCTACAAGAACACAGATACATATAACATAAAAACCACTCGTAAAAGAGAGATATCACCTGGATAGGGCCACGAGAAGTCTCCACCGACATAGGCTCCTTCCAAGCTCTTCTTTAAACCTATCTAGCACAGGACTAAAACAAGAAACCATTAACCGCACCTGTACTAAACAGAGAACTGGCTCTCTTGGCCTAATGAAATAAAGCATTTCACTACAAAGACTGATCGGCCCTCTTGGCCTAATGAAATAAAAAAGAATAGCACCTACACATCCCTCCCCAAAATAATACAGATATATAATAATATGCTCCTTTCCAAGGAGAAAAAATAGGGCTCACAACCTTAAGCTAAATGCATAAGATTATGACCCATCCCTCCTGCATATATAGCAAGAGATGTACGCATAACATGTTGTCTAATCAGCCTATGAGTCCAGGATAACAATGGTAGATGGGTCTCGACTACTCTTTGCATCACCCATATCAACCATCGTCTACCATATATTGCATGCTCTGATAATATTCCCCACAAGCGACTGGGTCCTGTCTCATTATTGATAGCAATATCCAAACTAGGACCACAGTTGAAGAAAAGGTCTTCTTCATAAGCAAGGTTTGCCAGTGAATCCGCAAACTGATTCTAGTAATGTGGAATCAGCTAAAGAGACACTCTCTGAAACTCCTCAAGTAGGGTCATGGCAATTCGATGATACATACAAAGGATGGGGTTCCGCACTGTGTATGTCCCATCTAGCTTATTCAAGATCAACTAGGAATCCCCTTTTACTAACAACTGCCGAATACCACCCTGCTTGGCAATATGCAATCCCATAATCAAGGCTTTATACTCCGCCATATTGTTAGTGAATCCTACCTCGAGATAAGAAACTAACTTCATCGTAACTCTACATCGGGGATCTGGAATTACTACTCCAACACTCCCTTTTTTATTAGGGTCCCTGGACGCTCCATCAAAATATAATGTGTACGTCCACAATGGGTTTACACAGCCTGCCATCACGAACTCCTCTACTGGTAATTATGATAGTCAAAATTTAACATGTTTAGAGGATGAACTGACGGCTCCATCCCACCTTCTTCATTAAACTCAACAGGGATACTTGTCAATATTCGTAAGCAGTGATGGCAGAAGACTTTGATCTCCCACACAAAGGTTCCGTCTTCTTGATCAATCACCTTGTGTCCTTTGCTCCACCAGATAAGTTTCCCTTGATGGTATCTTTGCTCCAGATATGGGTGCTTGAAATAAGGAATTAACCGCCCCATCAACCATCTTTAAGCTCTTTTGCAGGTCTCAAATCAGCCCCAACATGGACCTACAATGCATTTTTCCATGTTAGCATACTTAGAAATAATAAGGTTTAATCTTATTTTTAAATTCTACTCCCTGTAGATCAGCTAGTAGAGCCGTAGACCTATTTTTTCCTATCTTGACAATCTTATAGGGGCCATCCCATCTAGGTTCCAGCTTCCCTGGAAACAGCTCCCTACGCGCATCGTAGTACAGAACTAATTGCCCATTTTTAAAGGTATACTTCTTTGCTTTAAAGTCGTGCAACTACTTCATCTGACGTTTAGCTACCTCCTAGTGTAATAAGCTCTGCAATTTTAGCTCATCCAGGTGGGCTATGGTTGTGAAATGTTCCAAGAGGGCATCCTCATCTTCCAAAGACTGGTTAATTGCAAACCGTATGGTTGGCAACTCGATTTCAAGGGGTAACACACACTCTTCCCCATAAACTAATTTAAATGGAGTATGGCCGGTAGCTCACTTGAATATTGTATTGTACGCCCATACTGCCACATACAACTTCCTATCCCAGTCTCGTTTCTTCTCAAAGACTATTTTAGACAAGATACCCACAAGCTGCTTATTAGTACTTTTGACTTACCCGTTGGCTTGCGGATTATAGGGGGTCGTTTTATTATGCTTGATTTGCCAAGCTTCAGTCAACTCTTAATCACTTTATTCAAAAAGTGGGTTCCACGGTCTGACACTAGTTCCTTCGTTGGACCGAAACGGTAGATAATCTGCTCTAAGAGAAAACTTGCAGTCTCTTTTGCATTGTCCTGCCTCGTCACTCTCGCTTCTGACCATTTTGTGAAATAATCAGTTGCTACTATAATGTACCTCTTCTGAGTAGTAGACAACGAGGTGATAGGACCCACAAAGTCAATGCCCCACTTCTCAAATGGAAGGAGAGCCATAATAGGCATAAGTGGGCATTTTTTATTCTCTCTGCTGTCATGTCTTTGACAGGTATCACATCTCTTAACGTACTCAAAGAAATCTTGGAAGATGGATGGCCACCAATATCTAGCTCTTAAAGCTTTCTGTGCCGTCAACCGTCCAGCTAAGTGCCCTCCACACGCAGAGTCATGGCACTCTTCCAAGATGAAAGGAACCTCGTCAAGCATCACACATCGGCGATAGATATCATCAACACCCTGTCGATATAGTGTTCCTGCGATCAAGGAAAACCTGAAAGCCTGTTGTCTGATTTTTCTCTTTTCAAATTTTGATAAACCAGCTCTAGTCTCTCCCATTGATAAATAATGCGTGATAGCAGCATACCAAGATGGGATAGAAGCTGTATCAATTTTAAACATGTCTTCAATATCACTTCCTTTAGCCAGAGTCTCTTTCAGCTCCTTGAAATCCACAAGGCATTCCACAATTCCCTGCAACCTCAGTGGCTCGCTCTTAATCTCACAATCGAACTCTTGCAAAGTGATCAACCACTTTGCCAAATGATCAGGCGGTTACAGCTTTCATAAGCAATCTAAGCCCTTCCGCCTTCTTATAGAAAACTACCTTCTCATAGAGGATGCAGTGTCTAAATTTTTTAGTCGCAAAGACCATCACAAGGCACAACTTCTCCATGTAGGTGTAGTTAATTTCTGATATGCCCAATTTTTGACTAGCAAAAGCTATCGGATGATACCACTTTTTCTCCCAGATTTTGGCTAAACAGCAGCTGATACTGTGCATGGTAGCTATTGAAAATATGTAAAATACCTCGCCTCTTTTAGGTGCTTTTAAGACTCGTGCTTTTACTAGCTCCTGTTTCACATCCTCGAAAGCTACATTACAAGGATTTATCCATACAAATAGACAACTAAAGGATAATAAGCTCATTAATGGCAACGTCCTTTCTGCCAAGGCATTTATAAACCTTCAATAGTACCCTATCGATGACAAAAACTATGTACCTCTTTCGGAGTGCGTGGTGGACTCATAGCAACTATAACCTTGATCTTTTCAGGATCAGTTGCGATCCCTACTAAACTGACCACATAGCCTAGCAATAGCCCATAAGACACTCCAAAGACACACTTTCGTGTGTTAAGAGCGATACAAAATTGTCTGCAGCACTCAAAGCAATTTCTTAAGATAATCAACATCCTTTCCCTTACAGTGGCTGCCCCTAGGTCATCGATAAATACTTTCAACTCATCTGGGAAGATGTCGCCAAAGGTCTTGTCTACTGTTCGTTGCCATGATCCATGTGCATTGTACAATCCAAAGGCCATCACATGGTACGCAAAAGTACCAAAGACAGTAATGAAAGTTGTTTTCAACTTGTCCGCTTCTGCAATTGCCATCTGGTTTTATCCTGCAAAGCAATCCATAAACGAATATATTTCCCTACCCGCTAATTGATCAAAAATCTGGTCAATAAATAGCAACGGTTAGTAATCCTTAACCATCTGCTTATTCACCTCTCTAAAATCTACACATAGTCGGATTTGGTTGTTTTTCTTCTTCCTGATGACAACTGGTGAACACCATTCTCTGTGCTATACAGGGAAGATTAAACTAGCTTTCTGTAACTTCTGTAACTCCTCAAACAGCCTGTCCCTCAATTCAATAGGCATACGCCGTACTTTTTGACACACAGGATGACTGCCTTCTTTTACAGGAATAGTATGAACAGCCAGGCTGGGAGGAATGCCTCTCAGCTCATAACTCCAAGCAAAGATGTCGCGGAATTCTTGAATCAAGAACACATAGTCCTCCCTTTCTGCTGAACTCAGCATGGAACCTAATTGAATTGGCCGTGAATCATTCGACGTACCAAGGTCCAACTCAATCACATCCGCGTCTCTTATTCTATCTTGCAGCTCTATCGGCTCATGTAGGGTTATCTGATAAATATCCTCTGTAGTGGACCCCTCTCTAGATTCATCACTGGATGATGTCTCACTACCAAATGGATCATCTGCTATCTCTAATTCAGTAGAGGATAAAGGAGCTCTCTCACTCTGAGGAAACTCAGGGTAAGCATCGACTATTACTGGATTAGCACCTCTACCTAGAACCACTCGACCGGCGGGTATATCAACTTGACAGTCTGCTTGTAAGATCCAAGGCCTACCTAGCAAGAATCGATAACTAGGATGTCCTGCAAATCTTATTACCCTAAAGTCCAAGAAGCATTCTACACTTGCAACTATAACATGGACTTTAGTAACACAACCTTCTGGTTGCCTTAGACTATCATCAACCATTCTAAGAAGGGTGGAGCTATCTTTTTGGATGCCTAGACCCAATCTCTCCATCAACTCTGAACTCATGATATTGATGGAGGACCCAGTGTCTACGATAGCATGCTCCACTAATATTCCATCCACATATGCTCGAACCCTAGGGAAATTGTTTTCAACATGATCAAACCAATCTTCCCCTACTCGTGCTATGCCCAAAGGTTCTACACTATACCCAATACACATGATCTTCTTGAATTCCTTGCGTACTCCTAGAGATAATTTAATCAAGTGTAAGAGGTTTACATCTGGTTTGACTTCGCAAAGAGAACTTGCTAAATCAAAATCATGATAGCTCTCTTTTCTCACCAAACCATCCTTTCTTTTGTTCTCGGTACCAGGTTTGGTGCTTCTTTTTTAGCTCTCACCTTATTTCTTGGCACTTCCTCATCCTTCTTAGAATCGACTTTTCTGGCTTTAGAGGCCCCCCTTCCACGCCAGGATTCAAGACTTGTATCCCCTTATCCCCTTGCTTAGGGTTTTCCTCGATCGGTTTTACATTATCTTTATCACCCTCTTTAGCCTTTTGGCCTCTTGTCATGGCTCATGGGTTAGAGATTTCAGCGCCATTGACGCGTACAGCCTCGAAAAGGCTGACTCCATTGCCTTGTGGCAACTCCTCTATAGTGGTCTTTCCCCTTTGCAGTAATTGTCTTGGTCCATCATTTTGCTAGAGATTACTTCCTTACACTCTATGATTAACTGGACCTGGCTGTTTACTCCCTTGTTGGATGGAATAAATCTTACTCCAACAGGTAGCAGCTAAATGGTCCGACTTCCCACAAATATCACATTTAACATTTGGACAGTTTCTAGGGAAATGTTGTCCACCACACCACTTACAGTTGAATCTTGAGGGACCACCCTCTTCAGGGCCTCGACTCCCTATCAGATTCTGCTCCTTCTTTAGGAAATTGACGTCAATAGCTATTTGCCGATATTGTTCAGAAATCATGTCAGTGTAGTGCTTCATCATATCCTTAACTTCACCAAGGACATTAGAGGCACTCGACTCATAGCCTTGATCGTCTATCTGTCATTCCATTGGCCTAACAATTGGATTGGGCATTGGTTGTTGACTCGCAGGAACAACATTAGGGTTCGAAGCTTGGCCTTCAACATTTGGTGGAGCCAATTGACTAGCCATAGGCATAGTCACACTGGGAGGAGTTGGCAGCAAAGGTACATTTTGAACCATGCTTCCTCTCCCATTAGGATTATTCATAGGCATCCCTTGACTTCCATTTATCATGCCTCAGGTACTAGACCTGCATTAAGATTTTTTCGAGAGGAGTAGGCCGTTTGTAATCATGACTCTACTCCTTCTGCCCGCAATGATGGCAGTGTCTATATCAGCCAAAGCCACACTACTCAATCGTATCTAAATATTGAAATCCAATCCATGCAAGAAGATTGCAATTGGGCAGTCGGCGGAATGGGAATGTAAGTTTGTAACTTACGAAATACTTCCTTAAGCTTCTTGGCATAGGCTTTCACATTCTCATGGGAGCCTTGGCGCGTTACATTCAAAACACGCAACCAGTATTGGCCACCTCTTTCAGGGGCATACTCTCCTCGGAAAGCTGCATAAAATTGGTCAATTGTAGTTATGGTTCCAATCTCTATGCTATGATACTATACTGCAGCCCTTCCTTTTAATGTCATGTTAAAGAACATCATAGGATGTCCCTCATCTTGGATACGATATATAAACATTAATCTTTGGAATTCACAAAATCTGAAACTCCGCATCTTTTTCGGCTAACCCATTAAAAATAGGCAAAGGAACTCCTAAAGCTGGCAGATCTGCGGCATCCCTGCAGGAATTGCAATGGGTTGTGCCATGACGACAATCAGATTAACAATAGGAGTTTGGACTGATGGGATCATACCCCCACGGGTTGACTTGGTGGAAAAGAGGAAGAACTTGCACTTCCTCCTGCACCTAAAGGACTATGTGTAGCAGTTGGGTCACTAAGACCACTGCCTCTTATGCGTATCGGGCTACTCCTTTGAGGAAATAGCGACTTATGATCTCCAATCGCCGTCTATCCCTCTCAGCACATTCTGCTTTTTGTATTTCGGCTTGACGGTCCTTGTTAGAGGAGATAAACCAACTTTTTGGTCCCTAAAAACCCTAGATTCGAGAACCACCACTTGTTGGAAGCTCTTGGCAGACGCACCACTAATGGGACCTCAAACGGGCCGGCACTGGCTATGGCACTAACCAGACCTCATGCTCATAATAGACAAACACACCCTCACGGCCTCGCGGGCTAAGAGCGTTTATCTGTTGCTAAAGGACGAACTGTCCTAGAGCCTAATCTATGCGTTTATAGTTTTGTAGGCCAATGTTTCCCTTTCTATAAACTCCACAGAGGGAGAACCCTTGCACATTGGCAATAAATGCCACAATAATCACATACATGGGAGGCAACCTCTCGATGGAATCACCGCGGCCCCATTGCAGCTCTCCTACACATCGCAGGGATTAGCCCCTTGATGTGCTACTCAACATATAGAACAAATGAGCAAACTCCACTCTTTCACTTCGAAAATATTCTACAAAATAATCCTGCAAGAAACGAACGTTTATCCTACGGCTTAGGATGCGTTTCCACCCTCAAGCATGGGTCATTGTCATTGAAAACAGGTGCTATGCATCCAGTCCTTCTTATTCCAATACCATGGTTGACATGCACAAACTTTGACAAGGACATAGGGAAAACTGAGCCTAAACCTCATGCTTTGCCACTACCACACATCCACAAACAATCATTATATTTTTTCTTATTTTTGTAAGACGTATTTCTATTTTTTCCCTTATTTTCTGTAATTTCTTGATTTATTTGGTAATAAAATATGCTATTTTCTGATTTTTCTTGTTCCAATCACTTCAGCATACTAACATTAAATTTATCTTCCATTTATCCCCCATGGGAACACCTTTCACCCACCCGAAACGAAAAAACTACCATTTTACCGCTTAAAAACTGCATTTCGGGTTTACGGGAATTAAATAGAGCATGTAAATCATTGCAAAATCAAGATTTTCTGATAAAAATAATTAATCATGATACAACCAGCACACAAACAAATTTTCATCCAATAAGAACATAATTATAATCATAAACTATAAAAATTCCTTCATTTTCTTCATAAAAATGGTCATACCGTGTTTTTACGTAACCTGAGATGCCTTGAATGACTGCATAACTAGCAGATAGAGGCTCGATTGCTCTCAATCCAATGCTACCCATCAATCTTCAACATCTCCATCAATCTCCATCACCTCTTCCTTCAATCCCCTTCTCGATTCCTCCTTCAAGATGATGCACATGAACAACCCATAGAGGGGAGAGAGAGGGAGGAGAGAGAAAGAATAGATTTTGATCTCTTCATCCAAATAGCCATATCTCGAGAGAAGACCAGCGATATGATCAGCCAAGAGGGAGAAGTTGGTGCCCAATGTCTATTGCATAGCTTATTTGCAGCCCAAAATCATGATTTGAGGGGGGGATGGTGCATTTTTCGGCACCTGTTCCTGCCGCCATATCCATGCTTCCTCCACGTTTTTCGCATAAAAATTGAGGGGGGGGTTAAATTTTAGCCACATCCCGGGCTCAAAACTCTGCTTTCACCCTCCCCCCTGACAGTACGTTGGGGAGAGAGAGAGAGGCAGTGAAGTGGGGAAAGGGGGGGCATGCAGCCCAGGTGGCGACGGACAGTAGCACCCCCCCCCTTATAAAGACCACCCCTCCTCCTCGTCAAGCATAGGCTCCCCCCCCCGGTTTGCTGCAGGTGCCACCCCAGCCCATCATCCTCTCTAGTGGCCCCCCCAGCATCCTATCCAGTGGCCCCCCCAGCATCCACAAGTCCCCCCCTTCAGCGCTAGACGATGCCCCCCCTGGTGATCGTTGTTAAGAAGGAGTGGGAGAGAGAAGAGAAATGGAAGAGAAGAGAGGAGAAGGAGAAGGAAGAGGGAAAGAAGAGAAGGAGGGAGAGAGAGAGAGGAAGAAGAAGAAGAAGAAGAAGAAGAGGTAGGAGGAAGTGACAGAGAAGAAGAGAAGAAGGAGAGGAAGAAGGAGAAGAAGAGGAAGAGGGAAGGAGGAGAAGAAGAAGAAGAGGTAGAAGGAGGAGAGGGAGAAGAAGAGAAGGAGAAGAAGAAGAAGAGGAGAAGGAGAAAAAGGAGAGAGAAGAAGAAGAGGAAGGGAGAAGAAGAAGAGTAAGGGAAAAAGAAGAGAGAGAAGAGGGAGAGAGAAGGAGGAGAAGAAGGAGAGGAGGGGAAGAGGGAAGAGAGAGAAGAGGAAAAGAAGAAGAGAAGGAGAGAGAGTGGGAAGGAGAAGAAGAAGAAGCGGTAGAAGGAGGAGAGGGAGAGAAGGAGAGAACGAGAACAAGAAGAAGAGGAGAAAGAGAAGAAGGAAGAGGGAGAGAGAGGAGAAGAAGAAGAGGAAGGGAGAAGAAGAAGAGTAAGGGAGAAAAAGAAGAGAGAGAAGTGGGAGAGAGAAGGAGGAGAAGAAGGAGAGAAGGAGGAGAAGAGGGAACGAGGGAACGAAGAAGAGAAGGAGAGAGAGAAGAGAGGAAGGGAAGGAGAAGAGGGAAGGGAGAAGAAGAAGAAGAAGAGGAAGGAGAGAGAGAAACAAGGAGAAGTGAAGAGGAAGAAGAGAGAGAGAGAGTGGAGGAAGAGAGGGGAAGAGAGTTGGAGAGTGAAGACGGTTCGAGGAGCCACACTCAAGCCACCCCCTCATTGGCAAAGGATCCCTGGCCCACGACCTTTCCCTCCCGAACTGGTCACCTTGAAGGCCGCTAAGGCCCGGACTATCCAGACCCCGAGTAGAAATGGCTCCCAAGAAGAAAATCGCGGGAAGCATAGATGCCAAAGCTACTGTTGGTACCGGCAATGCGGGAGCGGAGCGACCAATGCAATAAATGCCCCTATGAACATGAATCGAGATCAGGTTCTTTAAGCGTTATAGTTAATTTATTTCTCATGAAAGAAATGAAGGGGATTAGCTACGTGCATGGAACATGGATGGGTCTTAGGTGCTAGGTTGCATGCGCGAAATGATAGAGTATGGAGTTTGCATAAGTTTATATGCATGAAACGATAGCTTTTACACGCATAAAATGATATTGTTTTCACATTATTTCACATAAAATAATATCTTTTAAACCAGTTCAGTGCATGAATAGTCATTTAGAATTCATGCTTCGCGATCATGACTAAAGGAAACACATGAAATGATAGTTTTTGATGGATACAAACCTAGACCTTCATGAGATCCAGTGCATCAAGAATTAGTATAAGTTCCTGCGAATTGTTTTATCGATCATGCTGTGGACTATCGCAAATGGATACACTCCTAGCTTAATTGAAGCTGGTGACCTAACCCTAAAAGGATTGTTGACCCAAGTTATGCTTGGTTGTTTCAAAAGGTTGTAAAAGTGTTTTGATACATCCAAGTTAATTCTGATTGTGCATGCAATGGGATGCGATGCCTTGAAGCAAGAGGTTGTGCATTCAACTGTTTATTAATGTGGTTTTGGATGTTAACACAAGTGGGGATGTGTTTGATGATTGCATGGCCGGGTCTGAGATGACTGATTGCCATGGAAACAAAAGGGATGTTTTCCCTAGTGATTGTTTTAAGCTGGGTACTTCAGCTGTGGTTGATTTCCTAAAGGAATAATTAAGGAAGGATGGCAATAGCTACCCCCCGCGAACCGCCAAACCCTAACCAAGGGGGTTATGAATCCATGTCGAGAATGTGGACCGAACCCACTGCAAGAGGTCTCTCCGTGGAAATTACTTAGCGTAGGAGGATGCTTGGGTGCCAGTGGGGGCTCTGGCCGTAAATCCCAATGCCTCTCGGGCCTACACAAGTATTCTACGTGACTCGAGAGGGGATCTCAAGGCCTTAATACTAGTTACAAGGCAGAATCTTGGGAGGATAAACCTTCGGGTTTTTATTGCCGAAAGACAAAAGGATTTTTCTGTAGAGGCAGAAAGGAACACTTAATTCTCCTGTATGGGCGGGAGATAAATATTAATCTGAAGATAAGTTAAGGAAGTGTTTGACCTTGTTTTATCTTCCTTTCGTGTCAGTGCCCTAAATTACATAAAGGAACTTGTGATTAACAAGTTAATTAAGAAAGCTTATTTTATGTGTCAACATAAAGTGGTAGGTAATTAGATAACTAAAACAACCCTCGAGGGAAGTGTGGTGGATGCGACCAATGGGTCTATCCTACGGAAGGGTGGTCTTGGTTAGCCGAGAGCTTTCCTCAAAGGAAATGTTAACGAGAAATGTTAGGAAAAATTTGGTCTATGACCTTAGGCAATGTTGGCTAGGAACCCGAACTTCACGTCGATCCTACTGGTAACGGTCGGATAAGTTTCGTTGCGGGGCAGAATCGAGGAACCCTAGTTGGCAAAACCCATGTCATTCCATGGGAGTTTCGGGCGGCATCTTCTAGATATATCTTTTGATGGATTGCTAAGACGTGTCCTGCGATTTGAGGAGCGGACATGTTACAGTTGGTATCAAAGCAAAACTTCTTAATGATGCATGATTGATTAATGTTTGGATCATAGACATATCCTAAATAACCTAAGTGGTATGGCTTGATTTTCAGGCACCTTCTGCACCCACAAATGATGACATGCAAGAGAAGAAGTTCCTTCTCAAGCAAATTAAGCCACCCGAGTTTGATGGCAAGGGAAGGACTTTTCAAGCTGACGCAGAGATCTGGATTGAGTCCATGGAGGACTATTTTGAGGCAGCAAAAACTGCATTTTCTAAACAAGCCATGCTCGCCAAACTTAAGCTTACAGGCGAAGCGAGACTTTGGTGGAAACAGTGGTGCAGAGACCAAGTGATCTTGGAGGGGACAGTCACTTGGAATAAGCTTAAGGAAGCTGTGCGAGGGAGGTATTTGCCACCTGCCTATTGAACATAAAAGATGAATGAATTCTATGACTTGAAGCAGCTAGGATTATCTCTTGAAGCATATTATTCAAAGTTCGTTCCACTCCTAAAGTATGCACCCCCAATGGATATGACACAAGAGGTGTCAAAGTTTTGTGCTGGGTTGAATCCACCCATAAACACTCGATTGGAATCAATGCGCCCAACGGACTTGCAAGATGCATTACTTTGAGCGAATCCAATCATCCAAGAACTTAAATCAGGCAACTATGATGAAGATGACTCATGGGATCAAGACAAGAGGTGCCACAAGTGTAGAGAGATAGGACACATCCATAAGAGATGCCCCAACCGCCGATGTTTCCACTGCAATAAACTAGGACACATCCAAATAGATTGTCCTGAGTTGGACCCTGAGAATCAGGAACGTGCGGTCAAACAAAGCCATCTAAACTCCACTTTTCGATCATATTACGAACCACATGATGATGAAGGCTTGGAGCTTATTGTAACCTTTGAGGATGACTAGATATCCTAGGAAGATCCTCTTGAGGTAATAAGTCTTGTACTTGGAATAAATCCTATTGAACCCTATGAGTTGTGACAAGTTGTTATTTGAAGTTAAGAATTTGAGTAATCAAATTAGTGCAATGAAAGCGTGATGGGCCCTAACCCATAGGCTCTAAGGCAAAGTAGTGCTTGTCTCCCCCAGGTCTTTTTGAGATGAGGACATCTCGATTCCTCTAAGGGGGAGAGGATGTAACATTTCTCCCCTCACCCCCTGTGTGCCCCATGCCTCCCCCCATAGAAACTCCCCCCCCCCCCCTTTTCTTTTTTTTCAAAATTTTTTTTCCCTCTCCCTCCCCCCCGATAGTACGTTGGGGAGAGAGAGAGAGGGAGTGAAGTGGGGAAAGGGGGGGCATGCAGCCAGGTGGCAGCGAACAGCTGCGCCCCCCCTTTATAAAGACCAACCCTCCTCCTCGTCAGGCACAGGTCCCCCCCTCATTTGCTGAAGGCACCACCCCCTACCCGTCATCCTGTCGAGCGCCCCCCCAAGCATCCACAGGCCCCCCCTTCAGCGACAGACGATGCCCCCCTGTGATCGTTGTTAAGAAGGAGTGGGAGAGAGAAGAGAAGAGGGAGAGAAGAGAGGAGAAGGAGAAGAAGGAAGAGGCAAAGAACAGAAGGAGGGAGAGAGAGAGGAAGCAGAAGAAGAAGAGGTAGGAGGAAGTGAGAGAGAATAAGAGAAGAAGGAGAGGAAGAAGGAGAAGAAGAGGAAGAGGGAAAGAGGAGAAGAAGAAGAAGAGGTAGAAAGAGGAGAGGGAGAAGAAGAGAAGGAGAAGAAGAAGAGGAGGAGAAGGAGAAGAAGGAGAGAGGAGAAGAAGAAGAGAGAGAAGAGGGAGAGAGAAGGAGGAGAAGAAGGAGAGAAGGAGGGGAAGAGGGAAGAGAGAGAAGAGGGAAAGAAGAAGAGAAGGAGAGAGAGTGGGAAGAAGAATAAGAAGAAGAGGTAGAAGGAGGAGAGGGAGAGAAGAAGAGAAGGAGAAGAAGAAGAAGAGGAGAAGGAGAAGAAGGAAGAGGGAGAGAGAGGAGAAGAAGAAGAGGAAGGGAGAAGAAGAAGGGTAAGGGAGACAAAGAAGAGAGAGAAGTGGGAGAGAGGAGGAGAAGAAGGAGAGGAGGAGAACAGGGAAGAGAGAGAAGAGGAAAGGAAGAAGAGAAGGAGAGAGAGAAGAGAGGAAGGGAAGGAGAAGAGGGAAGAGAGAGAAGGGAGAAGAAGAAGAAGAAGAGGAAGAAGAGAGAGAAAGAAGGAGAAGTGAAGAGGAAGAAGAGAGAGAGAGAGAGAGAAGGAGGAAGAGAGGGGAAGAGAGTTGGAGAGCGAAGATGGTTCAAGGAGCCACACTCAAGCCACCCGCTCATCAGCAAAGGATCCCCATCCTGCGAGCTTTCCCTCCCGAACCGGTCACCTTGAAGGCCGCTAAGGCCCAGACTATCCAAACCTTGAGTAGATATGGCTCCCAAGAAGAAAATCACGGGAAGTGTAGATGCCAAAGCTACCATTGGTACCATAATGTGGGAGAGACGAACGGAGCGACCAACGCAATAAACGCCCCCTATGAACACAAATCAAACTCAGGTTCTTTAAGCATTATAGTTAATTTATTTCTCATGAAAGAAATGAAGGGGGTTAGCTATGTGCATGGAACATGGACGGGTCTTAGGCGCTAGGTTGCATGCGCAAAATGATAGAGTATGGAGTTCGCATAAGTTTATATGCATAAAATGATAGCTTTTACATGCATAAAATGATATTGTTTTCACATTTTTTAACATAAAATAATAGCTTTTTAACGATTTCAGTGCATGAATAGTCATTTAGAATTCATGCTTCGCGATCATGACTAAAGGAAACACATGAAATGATAGTTTTTTATGGATAGAAACCTAGACCTTCATGAGATCCGGTGCATTAGGAATTAGTATAAGTGCCTACGAATTGTTTTATCGATCATGCTGTGGACTATCGCAAATGGATACGCTCCTAGCTTAATTGAATCTGGTGACCTAACCCTAAAAGGATTGTTGACCCAAGCTATGCTTGGTTGTTTCAAAAGGTTGTAAAAGTGTTTTGATACATCCAAGTTAATTCTGATTATGCATGCAATGGGATTTTGATGCCTTGAAGCAAGAGGTTGTGCATTCAACTATTTGTTAATATGGTTTTGGATGTTAACCCAAGTGGGGGTGTGTGTTTGATGATTGCATGGCCGGGTCTGAGATGACTGATTGCCATGGAAACAAAAGGGATGTTTTCCCTAGTGATTGTTTTAAGCTAGGTGCTTCAGCTATGGTTGATTTCCTAAAGGAATAATTAAGGAAGGATGGCATTAGCTACCCCCCACAAACCACCAAACCCTAACCAAGGGGGTTGTTAATCCGCTTTGAGAATGTGGACCGAACCCACCGCAAGAGGTCTCTCTGTGGAAATTACTTAGCGTAGGAGGACGCTTGGGTGCCAGTGGGGGCTCTGGCCGTAAATCCCAATGCCTCTAGGCCCTACACAAGTGTTCTACGTGACTCGAGAGGGGATCTCGAGGCCTTGATACTAGTGACAAGGCGGAATCTTGGGAGGATAAACCTTTGGGTTTTTATTGCCAAAAGATGGAAGGATTTTTCTATGGAGGCAGAAAGGAACACTTAATTCTCCTGTATGGGTGGGAGACAAACATTAATCTGAAGATAAGTTTAGGAAGTGTTTGATCTTATTTTATCTTTCTTTCATGTCAATGCCCTAAATTACGTAAAGGAACCTGTGATTAATGGGTTAATTAAGGAAGTTTCTTTTATGTGTCAACATAATATGGTAGGTAATTAGATAACTAAAACAACCCCCGGGGGAAGTGTGGTGGATGCGACCAATGGGTCTATCCTACGGAAGGGTGGTCTTGGTTAGCCGAGAGCTTTCCTCAAAGAAAATGTTAACGAGAAATGTTAGGAAAAAGTCAATCTATGACCTTAGGAAATGTTGGCTAGGAACACGGACTTCAGGTCGATCCTAGTGGGATCGGCCGGATAAGTTCCGTTGCAGGGCAGACTCGAGGGACCCTAGTTGGCAAAACCCGTGTCATTCCATGGGAGTGCCGGGCTGCGTCTTCTAGATATATCTCTTGATGGATTGCTAAGACGTGTCCCGTGACTTGAGGAGCAGGCACGTTACAATGATTCTTGATGCAAGCTCAAGCATCCTCAAACCTCCACCTCCAAGCTCCATCTTTCATAGCCACACACGCAAGAGAAGAGAAGAAGAAGATAGGAGATGGTGGAGGGCTTCATCTCCTTGATCCCTCACTCTCACACACTCACTCCCTCACACTCTCACACTCCCTCTCTCAAGCACACACAAGCAAGCAAAGAGAAGAGAAAAAGAGAAGAATAAGAGTCTCTTGTCACTACACACCAAAGAATGAGCTCTCATTCACTTTTTCGAGTTTATATACATGCCCTAAAATCCCTTGGGCAGTCATCCCCTTTTTTACATGACTGGCCATTGTGGCAAGGCTCTCTTTTCCACTCCCTTCTACTTGGCCTATTTCTTTAGCCTATGCCCATCTACCCTTTTACAATTTGCATAAGAGGGAGCCTGGAGCTCTTTTACAAAAGATTTGGGGTGCCGTTTACTTAAAAATGCACTTTTGCCTTTAACTTGATTTTAGAGACTACCCTTAGACCTTTTCTTGTTCTCCGTACTACTTCCATTTCATCTACATTTCACTTCTTTTTCTTTTGTCTCAAGATCAAGTTAACATTACCCCCCTTCTAGACAAGTGCCAGTCCCATGGCACTTGCAAGGCTTTATTGTTGAGGGTTTGGTGCTTCGAAGGGCGGTTGCCTAAGTGGATAATGGGGCATTGTGTTGATTGGTAGTGGTTGAGGAGACTGGCAATGATTGTATTGTTGGAGACCGCATGTATGTTGAGTGGATGGCGGGGCCTCCAATGTTGGTGGTTGCAGCATTCGGGAGTACCTGAAAAGAGAAGACATGATCTACCTAGGGGAATTGTATACCTAACCATGTAATGCATCATACTTGTAGCGGTGGAATGGGGAGCTAGGTCTGCTTGCTAACCACAGGCAAGTGTGGGTGATGTCCCACACTAGAGGACCCCATGCGTGTTGAAGTGAGGTGTAGTGGTTGCGGCTCAGGGAGAAAGGTCTAAACGTACGAAAGCATGTGTAGTGGGGGATCCAAAAGGGCTAGGGGGTTAGACATGGAGCACAGCTGCAATAGAGACCACCGAATGCACCTAACTTAAGAACCCCTAGGTGTAGTGAAGACTGTGGTCTATGTATAGCTCACTATGCTTCGTGTGATTCTCTCTTTCTATTTCCATTCTCTTTTTTTTTCTTTCTGTTTTGTACTTTCTTGCCTTCTTTTTTGAGTTGCATAGTCATGATAGAAGCTATTCTTCGTCATCAGAGTGAGGTGGAGAAGGAGGCTTAATAGATTTGTTAAGGAACTGTGACATCCCCTCCCACAAGCACCAAGAACAACAAGAAAACCAGAGAACACTCCCACAAAGTCTATGTGGAAAGCTTGGCTTTCAATCTCAAGCCTCTCTTCCTTCCACAAACATGGCACACAAAAGATCAACACTCTTCTCATTCTCACTCTCTCCCTCCCCCATGGATTCAACAAGAAACACATAGAGAGAAAGAAGCAAGAGTTGTGCCCCAAAAAGAGAGAGAAAGATACGTGAGAATGGGATGATAAAGAGAGAGCAAGTGGTTGCAACTCCCCTAACCAACCATCACACGACTCTTCCCATATTCATATTTCTTTATAAAAAAACATTTGATTAGATGAAAAATTAGGACTTTAGAACCTTAGTATTTTTCTCCTCCTTGTCCACATATTAGACCATACAACATTGTACATTTTGTATTTGGGAATACATAAAAGGATGGCTCTCATGACATTTTGATATAAAAATTTCACTTTGCATGACATATATTTTTCCCATATTTGAGCTCCATCATACTCCCACACTAAGAAGTGAAGCGTCTCCGCGAACCAGTGAAGAATAGTCACCATCAAGGAAAGGGAAAAAAGGGAAACCGAATGGAGAAAGTCGACTTGTCATGAAGCTTGCAGGGAAGGGACTCGTGCAAACTCCCACACTAAAAACATCACATAGTCTCCAAAAAGAAAATGTGCTTCTGCAGCAATCAACTGAGGTGTCCACTATCCCACATAAGAGCATGATAGGATGTCACATATTTGTGTGCTCAACATAGCATGTGAACAGGGTCTCTCTCTTGAGTTTTTCTTTTAATGTTTACTTTGATGGTTTAATGAAGAAAATATTACAAAGGTTAATAGCTAATTAAAGTAATAGATGATAAGGTTCGTGTGGAAAAAGAAGAAGATGGAAACGCCACCAAAACTACACAAAAAAAGTACAGGCTATCAAATCTGCAAGAAAGGGCATCAAGTCCATATGACGAAACGAGATAGTGAGCAACTCAATCTGTACATCAGAATTGCACTGAAGAATAGACCTGGATAAACCAGTGCCCAGATAGACCAACACTAATAGTTTTACATTGATGGGCACGAACATGGGTGCAAGGATTCTACAGCCCAACGTGAGGCAAGTGTCCTTGCCGTAGGGGTACACGATGCCAAGATCTTGCTGGTAAGGACACACAAGCACCATGAGCCAAAACCAAAAGAGCAGCCCTTCCTCATCTTCTTCTCTATCAGCACATTCGATTCTACTCATAGCATTTGCTTCATCTTCTCTCCTTTTTTACTTGAGATTTGAGTTTCCCCAGTTGTGCACCAAAAACATGGAGCCCCAAGAGATACACTAAGGAAAAGGGGTTTCTACTTCAAGAAAATCTATCTTGTAACATCAAAA
Source organism: Lygodium microphyllum (assembly GCF_053477565.2). NCBI lineage: Eukaryota > Viridiplantae > Streptophyta > Polypodiopsida > Schizaeales > Lygodiaceae > Lygodium > Lygodium microphyllum. Next base: position 63,295,665 of record NC_141140.1, read on the forward strand.
AGCTTTTGTTTCATTCTTTTGATGACCAAAATAATGAAAACAACAAATCTTCACACAGCATCATAGTAGATATATCCCACGAATTTGATAGAATCAACCATAATCTTCAACATCTTCATAAAATCCATCAATAGAAAAAAGAACATAAAAGAATACACCACTTTTGAATGGAAATCAATCACATAGTATTCATCTTCATTGTCTTCATAGTTTTCTCTCTCAATCTCTCATAGAAAGATACATTGTTTTGATAGAATTGGCTATATTTGACTCTCTCTCTCTCTCTCTCTCTCTCAATAGTACATTATCTTCTCACTAAAATACTTAATAATAGCACTTAATAATCCTTCTTAGGTCTTGGATGCACCTCCCAAGAGGTATGGGAGGTATAAAAGGACACCAGAGCCACTACAGTGTCTCTTCATAGCTCACTATTGTCACTGTCACTCTAGTCTTCTCTTCAGTCTTCAAAAGCTGCTTCTTCCATTTGTTTTAGCTCTTTTGAACTTAGATTCATCCTTTTCAAAAGTCAAAAAACTTTCCTAAAGTCACACATACATTCTACAAAACACTTACAGAAGATCTACAGAACATAACAGAACAAAAATAGAGCAGAGATAGATCAGGCTCTACAAAAGGTTATCAAAGAAAAATAGATCCTCGTAACTCATACCAAAACCATTCCAAACTATCAAAAACTATTCAATAAGCTTTCAAAATACCTCAAAATTCTTCAATCATTAATCTATGCTTCATACAAAAGAAAATCAGAACAAAACAGAAGCGAAACAGAAGGTATCAAAACCAATCAGAACATCACAGAGCCTCATATTTCTACTAAGAATCATCGTGAGCTTTGAAAACATAATCAGTATCATCCAAAACACTCAAAAAATTCCAAAAAAAACCAACCAAACATCACTCAAAATCCATAAAAAATCAACCATTCAAACTTCAAAGAAAACAAAAATCAGTCAAAAATTTAATCTTTTTCCACTCTCAACATATCCCCACACTTAGAAAGGAAGCATCCTTACGACCTAAGGAAAAGAAGAATATAAGTTCAATAAAGAGCTCAATTTGATCTTCTTTAGTATCTTCAATAATCACCCAAACCATGACCCTAACTTATCAGCTATATCTAAGAAAGAATACAACTAAAGGAAAACATTGTTATTCACATCTTATAAACAATAGAAAGTCATGACAAACTTGTAAAGGCTATAAGAGGTTCCTCAACTTTTCATCATAGGATTGCCATCCACCATCACCATAAGTATCAATAGTCGAAAAGATAGTTCTTAAACAAATTATTCAACCAGTACATCACAAACACAAAACAACCATCTGAATGGCACCTCCAAAAAAAATATCATTAAGAAGCATAGAAGATACATTCAGGGGTATCAGTGAAGATGATCCCTCTTGAAAGCTTGATGATTACAAAAGTGATCCATGGATAAAGATTCATGTACAAAAGATTTTGGAGGATTCTGAAAGAATTGAAGGCAGCACATCTGTTCTAGCAAAACAAGGTATCTACTAGGTAAACAAAGGGCATGAAAATATAGGACATCCAATTGTTGAGAATCAATGTCCACATTGACATTCATACAAAGCTTGGGAATGGCCTTTTGATTGTTATGGGAATGCCTATGCATATATGCTAGATACCAAGCAAAATGGGCTGTTAATCTCACTAAAGGATCTAGAGATTGTGAATATTGTTGGGAAAAATGAAGATAATTTTGGTACGCTTGACTAGCAGTTGTCCAGTCCCCTGGAATTAATGGCCAATTAATATGTGGTCCCATGAGAGAATCAGTATAGCTTCATCCTTCTCTTCTTGGAATTTGCTGATCAAACCCTTCATACCCACTAACCAACTGAGAGGGTTGAGAAATAGAAGTGGTAGGAGATGGAAGAGGAATGAGTAAAAGAGGATGAAGAGATGGGTAGGCAAAATCATTAAATGAGGAATAAGCTAAAGAAGGATTAGCTGAAGATATAGACGAATCAATTAGGAAATGTGTTAATTGAGAAGCACAAAAAGTAGAAGGTATATGGATAGATGGGGAAGAACAAGGCAAAGAAGGGAAAAAGACTCGATGTTCAATGAAAGAGCAATAGTAAAGATTGGAATATGAGGAAAACCCTAAGGTTGGAAAAGGAGAGGTAAGATATGATGACACCCAAAGAAGCATAAAAACAAGGCACAAAAATGTCCATTCATGTATCACAATTTTATCTTTTGTAAAAAAGATAACAAGTACATTGTTGCAAAATCACCAAAAAGAGATAGAGATATGAGGGGGCCACATCCACATCCACATCCACCATCATAAATAAATGGTATACACAAAAGTGTTACATGCATGCATTTGTGAAGGATAGGAATACTCAAAATTAAAGGCCAAAGGCCTTGTAATATCAAATGTATCAAAGTTTCAAAGAAATAATAAAAATATGAAGGGGTGTGCTTTTTGGGGAAGAGGTGGGGTGGAGTGCACGAGTGGTTATGTGCCTCTTTCCCTTCCCTCTCTTGTCTAATTGCATATTCTCCTTTTGGTGGTGCCAAAAAAATTTCTCTCTCCTCTCTCCTCTGTCTTTTGTGCATAAATTCTTCTTTTCCCTTTTGTTCTTGCATAATGGTTGAAGCTATCGATGAAGATGATGAAGATAACGAATGTGTTCATTATTAAGTGGAAGATTTATAGTTTCTTTTCAGTTTTTGAGATTAATGGCAGAGCCACACACATAGATTTTGTGTGCTTTGTCCCTGGTTTTGTGGTTGATTATGTTTGTGGGAGGATTGTTGTCATTTTGGTGCACAGCCGGGGAAGAAGCTGATCTCAACAACTACAACTTGAGAGAGATTGTGTGACAACAAGAAATGTTGATGCTACACTAAAATGAGAAGCTGGTGGCAGGCCAACACTATCAAGAGGAAGAAAGGGTCATGATGAACTTCTACTTTATTATTGGAATATATGATAGGAGATGGCCCATGGCAGGATAAGGTTTAAATAGGTTTTCATGGCAGAGAGAGAAGAAGAAGAAAGACAATTGCAAATAACAGAAGGACCGCAGCCCTTTTTGGCCCTTTGTGTGCTCCGAAGGGTTTTGATAATCACACTCTACCTTAAAGATTAAAGAGAGAGAGGAGGAGAATTCTACATGGCCGTCTCTTCCTCCTTCACAAAAGCAGGAGACATTCAAAATAATCCGAGTTGCAAACTAGTTCTCCTCCAAGAGACAAATGGAAGTTAAGGCTATCAGTCAAAAGAAAAAGCAATAGGAGAAAAAGAATAAAGGAGAATAGAAAGAAGGAAAATGCAGCAGTAATAACAGGACAAGATGGCACCAGGATTCCCTTGGCCATAGAGAGAATACCGAAGAAGAAGAAGAAGAATAATAATAATACATCTGCCTTCCTCTCCATGTACTATCAGGCCTCCTACTTCTCTTTGTCTCTCTCTCTATCCACATAGTCAAGCAGGTCAATACTGCACCAACAAGTCCTAGAAGAAGAAAAAGCTTGGCTTCATGCGTCATCATAACCATAAATGAATCAGAAGAAGAGATGATTAAGTGCAAAGATTATCAAATCCAACAACCAAATTTGTTTTTGCATTGTTTGGTAGAAGAAGAAGAAGCAGCAGAAGAAGCAATGGCATCAGTTCCCCCCTTTCTTCCTCGTCATCTAAAATCTCCTTTCTACATGGCATCCCTTATATGGATATTATCATACGAATTCCATAAGAAGATGAAAATATTGCGAATGCATAAGCTTAGAACCAGCACAAGATCAAGATGAAGAAACAGATGGGGGTGAACAAAAAGCGAGAGAGAGTGAGAGAGATTGGTGGTGCTACGACACACCTTTGATGCCCTCTCTTTTGCATCCATGGTGGCACAGCACGGATTTGCAACTAGCACGGAACAGGGATGTTGAGTGTTGAAATGACCTGTTTTTTGGCTGATTTTTGTTGTTTTTGAGAGCTGAATGGTTGATTTTATGAGATGATTGATTGGTTTGGAAGTGGTTTGAGAGTGTTTTGGATAGTTTGGAATGGTTTTATGAAGCTCATGATGTTTATTAGTAGAGATGTGAAGTTCTGATGAGGTTGTGATATGTTCTGATAGGTTCTGATTGGTTCTGTATACCTTCTATATAGCTTCTGTTTTGTTCTGATTGTCTTCTGTATGAAGCATGGATTGATGATTGATGAAGATTGAGATCTTGTGAAAGCTTATTGAATAGTTTTTGAGAGTTTGGAATGGTTTGAGTATGAGTTATGAGGTTTTGATGACCTTCTGTAACCTTCTGTAGATCTTTTGTAGACCTTCTGTCTCTGTTCTGGTACTGTACTGTAGCTGTTCTGGTGCTGTACTATGACTGTTTTGTATGCTTCTGTATGTGTTCTCTTGGATGAGAGTGTAGCTTGGGAAAGTTTTCTAGCCTTGGAAAGAGGTGAATACAAGTGAAAAATAGCTAAAAGAAGTGAAAGAAGTAGCTGCTGAAGACTCAAGTGAAGACTGGAGTGAAGTGACAGTAGTGAGCTGTGAAAAGACATTGTAGTGGCTCTGGTGACTCTTCATATCAGACACACCTCTTGGGAGGGGTATCCATGACCTAAGAAGGATTATTGTGGGTGATTATGAGAGATTGTAGTGAGGATATGATGTATTATTAATGGAGAGAGAGAGAGAGAGTCAGAGATAGCCAAATCTACTAAAACAGAGAGATTGTATATGAGAGATTGAGAGAGAAGACTATGAAGATATTGAAGATGAATACTATGTGATGTATTTCCATTCAAAGATGGTGTATTCCTTTGCTTTCTTTGTTATATTGATGTAATTTGTGAAGATATTGAAGAATATGGTTGATTATATCAAATCCGTGGGAGATCTACATGATGTTGCATGAAGATTTGTTGTGCCTGGTGTTTTTTTCTTCATTGTGATCATATAAACCCTAATAAAAAAGCTTGTTGATGTTACAAGATAGATTTTCTTGCAAGAGAATTCCCTTTTCCTTGGTGTTCCTCTTGGGACTCCATGTTTTTGGTGCGCAGCCGGGGAAACTTGCCATCAACAAGCACTAGAAGAGGCTGAAAATGAAGGAAATGGCATTGCCAAGAAGAGAAGAATTCAATGGATATTTGTAAAGTTCCTTCTTCCACTAAAGATTTGGAATTTCTCATCATCAAAGCCACTTTCCACAAGAAGTTCATCCCACAATGGCGGAAACACATCACCATCATGATGCATGCTCTATGTAGTGGACAGTTTCCTCTTCCTGATGAAGCAGCAGAAACTTGCATCTTGGTGGCAAACTGTTTGGGAACAAACTGAAGAGCAGAAACAGAGAGAATGACCATACATGGAAGATTTTGCATTCATTGAGAAGTTTCCATACATCATCAAGTGGGAGATTGTGAAGAAGCTTCAGGAGTCTTGGTCTGTAGAGGTTCACAAAGACAAGAAGGAAAAGAGTTGGAATTTGTTTGCGGATGCTCAACAGCAAGATACGTGGGATGCTTGGTGTTTTGACAATCTTCTGTTTGTTCAATTAGCAACCCACTGGAAGTTGGTAGATAGAGTGTTCTTTACAACATACACTATTGAAACCATTAGAAGCTGGCATTACTATGATGATGGCACCACTACAATGCTTAGACGTATGCATTTTGATACCTTCAGAACCGAATACCTTCCTCTGTGCAGTGGCATGAAAGCAGAATTCAGAGACGTTGAAAAGGAAGAAGTAGAAGAAATGTTGGCAAGAGAGTCCTCCAGAGACTGAAGCCTTTTGTTATCCCTCTGTAGAGCACTAACAACATAGTGGAGCCAACCCCCTGATGAATGATGCAATAAAGAGGCAAGCGTTAGAACGAGTCCAGAGGTACGTGAGAAGAGAGAAAGCAAAAATCAAAGCTGAGAACGAGCTCGCAGTAGAAGCCGCCTTTGATGCCCTTGCGGAACTCTTTACAGAAGTCCCAATGGCACATCAAGCCCTTCCTCCTCCTGCTGGAGGTCCACTTCCAAGCCAGATCCGTCATGGAAATATTGATGACAGGCCAGCGAATGTAGTCCCGTTGCCAAACCCCAATCTTCATGTAGCAGAGTTTATGGTAGCATGTGTGGCTAACAATACCAGAACCCCTGAGCATTGGTTAGCAATATTCCCCGCCACTTTCAAGGGCACGGCGTTTCAGTGATATGAGAGACAAGCAGCAGGAACTTTTGGCACATGGGACGACCTGAAGTTGGCCTTCCTCACTAAATTCAGGCGTGAAGGTTTTGAAGAGCAGATGAGAGAGGAATTTATGAACCTAAGTCAGTCCTCTGGAGAAAGAGTAGAAGCTTATGTCTCACGAATGGAATCCATCTTGAAGAGATGGACTAACCATAATCTAGATGATGGCATTCAGAAGGGGGTGTTTCTCAAAGGATTACAACCAGAAGTCCATAAGTTTGTGGAGCTGCAAAGACCAGCCACACTGCAAGCTGCAACAGAAGGTGCAAGACTGTACGATGAAGTGAAAGCTAGATTGGCGATGAATACAGGAAGAGAAGTCCTACCTCCTCTGATGCCAGGAATGATGTACCCACCAAATGCAGTCCCAGGGACAGCCCCCTACCCCTACCAACAGATGCCCCCAGTATCACAGTACAGTGCACCAAATCCACAGTGGCCACAATCCATACCTCAAATGATGGTTCAACCACAACAACAATGGTCCCAACCAATTTCCCCAATGCCGAATCAGCAGCAACAGTGGAACCCTTCCAACTGGAGCCAACAGCCAACAGTTCAAACAGGAGCTCTGAATCAGAACCAGAATAGAGACCCCTCTGTGCCAGCCCAACCTGTTTATGCAGTGATTGCAGAGACTCCTCAAAACCCTACTGCCACTACCTCAGGAGGAGAAAGCTTGAAGGATTATTTATCCAACTCAGTTGCAAATATCAAAAAGGAGTTGATGGATGTGATTACAGAGCAGCTACATACGCTGAAAGTGAATACCGCTAGCATATCCAACGTTGCAGGAGCAGGAAGAGATGTGATGCGGTCAAATACTTGGTGTGATAAGTGTCATCAAGCAGGCCATTTAGCCATTGAATGTACACGAAAACCAACCATTCCTGGAGCTTTTTGTTCCTACTGTTTACGAAAGAACCATACAGAGGATATTTGCTCTCTGAAGGAGATGCATGATAGGAGAAGAAAGGAAGAGGACGCAAGATTCAACTTGCTGGAATCCAAAATGACAACACAGGATATTGGACCCAAGCCTAGAGAGTTTGGTCCTAATTTCAGACCCAGAAGATTTCCATCCCAAAGTTACAGAGGAAGACAGTCTGGCGGTGGTCAAAGGTCAGAAGTAGAGTGTTACAGATGCGGAGAAAAGGGACACATTTCACCAAATTGTCCAAATCCCAGAAGGTCAATGGATTACAAGCCCTTATGCATGCAAAGGAGAAGGCCACACTGCAAAAGAGTGTCCAAGCCCAGCCCTAGTGAAAAACAGTGCTACTGATAGTCCGGCCAAGGCCCAAGAGCCTACCTCCAATTTAGTGGAATTGGAAGTTGTTGCCATCACGCATGCAAAAAAGAAGGAACCAACTATCCATAAAGAAAATAATCCTCCTGCCAGAACAGTGAAGTTCAATCTTCCACCAGAAGAACAGAACAGAACAGAGCCTGACAGTGCCGTACACAGCACCACAGTGCCACAGAGAGTCACAAAGACAATTCTAGAGACAGGACCAGAGGTCCAGGAGATGGAAGAGGAGGAGGTGCCACAAGTGGCAGAAGAAGTTCCCATGATGCCCTTGTTGGAAGAAACAAGGAAAATGAAAATGGGTGTTGCCCCATTCCCTAACCGGTTAGAGAAGCCAGTGGATCCTATTAAGGAATACGATCTGGTCAGAGATCTAGATACCTTTAAACCAAACCTCACATTCCGACAATTATTGATGTTGTCTCCTAGTTGCCGAAAAAGGTTCAAAAGTATACTAACAAGACGACGTGGATTAAGGATTGCTCCCTCAACAGCAAGAAAGTCCAACAAAGCTCTAGAGCTTGTAAAAGAAGTGGATGTGGCTAACGCCTTCCTAGATCCGGGTACCCCAGAGAGACTGGCGTGTGGATTGAAGGTTGCTTCATTGCAAATGCACTGATTGATGGTGGTTCATCAGTGAACATTATGACGGATGTGACAATGAAGGATCTAGGCCTACAAGGTGTGCAACTCACCCAATGGCTCATTAGACTGGCAGATCAGAGCATAATCAAGCCTTTGGGTATTCTCCCATATGTGAAGACTACAGTGGCTAGAAACGATTATTGGCTAACCTATCTGGTGGTGAAGCCAAACTCTTATGGTACATCCTACCCTCTGTTACTGGGCAGACCATGGCTTTTTGAAGCCAGAGCAAGGACGGATTGGTTCAAAGGAACCTTGACCTTGGGTAGAGGACCCAACAAAGTGGTGCTGAAGCTATATGGTTCTCAAAAAGGACATGGATCCACCTCCTTGGAGTTATCTTCTGACTCCCCCAATGAGGCTACACATGGAACATCAGCAAACGAAGATGCTGTCAAACAGATCCTTCCCAAGAAAACAGTGGCACGTTCCTTATCAGTGGATACTGTAAGCCAACTCCCAAAAGATGCAAAGCCATTATCAATGGGTGAATACTTCCTGCCTGAACCAGGAACGACTTTCGAAATCACTTCTGACAGTGAGATAGAAGCATGGATGTACTGCTCTCCCTGTTACATGGCCATAGAAGAGCTAAAGACAGAGGCAGAAGATGAAACAGAGAACCTATTCTTCTCTTACAGAGCTCCTACAGAGACAGAGACAGAGACAGAAGAGGATGGAGATGATATTGAAGAAGAAGGTTATGAAAGCGAGATGGAAGAATCTATCCTACCCGAAGAGGTTACATATGAAGAAGAAGTTCCCGAAGCATCAGGAGTAGACGAGCTCATGCTATGGGACAGGATGTCGATGGTACCATTTGGTCTGGTAAATGGATCTTCTCATATGCAAAATCTTTATAAGAAATGGATTAAGAAGATCAAGCCGTCTTTCAGCAGTGGCTCATGCCGTCCTCATCCACCTTTGCCAAGAAAAGATGATGATGATGCACCGTGCCAACAAGCACTAGTCCCACAAACCCAACAGGCATCAGAGGGTCCCTGTTATGTGACATTCCTGGACGTGTCATCAGAAGATGAGTCTTCAAGCCAAGAGGTAACTAATCTTGAAACCAAACCCAAAAAGGCTCTAATCCCATTTCAACATCTCAAGGAGCAACCTAAGTCTCCACCAAAAGAAGAAGTTGGTTCTAGTGGGACATCAGAAGAGGACACCACCCCCTTGAAGGAGTCGGATTTGTACCCAGAAGCAGTCCGTAGGACCTTCATCCGTGAAGTAGAAGGTGAAAGACAGTTAACTTTTGTGGATGCAGATGGCACTGAACGCCGCTTGAAGGTGGGTAGTAGCCTCCCAGAAGAGGAGTTGTCAACCTTGTACAACTTGTTGAAAGATAATTTGGACGTGTTTGCGTGGTCCTACAAAGACCTAAAGGGGATTGATCCCACAATATGTCAGCATCATATTGACTTCGAGCCTGATGCCAAGCCAGTACGGCAACAATAGAGGTGAATAAACCCGAATTATTCCACATTGGTGAAAGCAGAGCTGCTGAAGCTTTTGGAAGCCGAGTTCATCTATCTAGTTGGCAAATAGTGAATGGGTTTCACCCATCGTGGTTGTACCCAAGAAGAATGGCAAGCTTCATATATGTGTGGATTTCCGTAAGTTGAATTCCAAGACGAAGAAGGATCACTTCCTGATCCCTTTCACAAACCAACTATTGGACACAGTGGGCAGGACATGAGCTTTATTCCCTTCTGGATGGATTCAGCGGATATAACCAAGTGCAGATAGCAGAAGAAGACCAATCCAAAACAACCTTCACCACAGAATGGGGGACCTATGCTTACCGAGTGATGCCGTTTGGGCTTTGCAATGCCCCTACTACCTTCCAGCGAGAGTCATGATGGCCGCATTCCAAAATCATTTGCACGACTTTATTGAGGTATATTTGGATGACTTCTGTGTCTATAGTTTGATCCGGGAACACTGGGGACACCTGGAACAATGCTTTAACTGATGCCGGGAGTATGGGATTTCCCTCAACCCCGACAAATGCATCTTTGGGGTCTCTTCTGGGGTTCTGTTGGGCCACATTGTCTCTGCACAAGGGATATCAACAGACCCTGCAAAGATCGAAAAGATCATAGCTTTGACAGCACCCACCAACCTCAAACAGTTGAGGGGATTCCTAGGCCATGTGGGTTATTATTACAGAAGGTTCATAGCCCATTTTGCAACAAAGGCAACCTCCTTGCACAAGCTTCTGAGGAAAGATGTAGAGTTTGTTTGGACGGAAGAATGTGACACAACCTTCAACACTCTGAAGCAATGTCTAATTGAGGCACCCATTTTGCAACCTCCTGATTGGACGAAAGAGTTTCATGTACACACTGATGCATCCATTGAAGGCTTAGGCGCAATTTTATGTCAGAAGGGCTCCTCGAAGCTGGATCAACTGATCTATTATGCAAGCTGAAAAGTCACTAATAGTGAACGGAAGTATACAGTGACAGAGCTTGAGTGCTTGGCAATGGTGTTTGCCCTAGAGAAGTTTCGCCACTATCTGCTATCTACCCACTTTAAATTTTATGTGGATCATGAGGCCCTGTCCTTCCTGATGAACAAAGCGGATGTGAAAGGACGAATGATGAGATGGATCCTTCTATTCCAGGAGTTCGACTTTGAGGTAATTACCAAACCTGGTCGTTTCCATGTTTTGGCTTATCATCTGTCGCGTATTCCACAAACTGCAGACGAGGAGCAGGATGATCCAGACCTCCCTGATGCTTCCCTATTCCTAGTAGAAATTGTAACTCCCTGGTATGCAAACATTGCCAATCTGCTGGCAACCCAACAGTACCCTCTTGGTATTTCTAGTCGGGAAAGGAATAAGCTTATGTTAGAATCAGCCCCCTACACCCTGTTAGGCAGTGCACTGTACAAGAAAGGCAAGGATGAAGTGCTCAGAAGATGTGTTGCAGGAGATGAGATTGGGATTGTTCTGAAGGCTTGCCATGATGAGCCATGTGGAGGCCACTTTGCAGGAGAAACCACATCCAGGAAGGCTCTTCTCGCAGGATATTGGTGGCCTACCATTCATAAGGATGCCTATGATTACTGCAAAAGATGTGATGCTTGTCAGAGAATGGGGAAACCCACGAAAACAAGTACCATGCCACTGCAACCTATCCTTCCCTTGAAGCCGTTTGAGAAGTGGGGAATCAACTTCATAGGCCCAATTGATCCTCCTACCAGAAGGAAGCAGAACCGATACATCCTCGTATGTACGGATTATGTCACAAAGTGGTGTGAAGCTAAAGCCCTAAAGCGGGACGATGGTAACAGCGTGGCCCTATTCATGTATGAGAATATCATCACCCGTTTTGGTAGTCCCTTAGAGCTGGTAAGTGACAGAGGCACTCATTTCATTAATAAAGTCATGGAAGAGTTGACAGAGTTGTATAAGATCCGCCATCGCAAGTCCACTCCTTATTACCCCCAAGCCAACGGCCAAGTCGAAGTCACCAATCGAATCCTCTGCTCGATCCTCACAAGAATAATTGCCGCACATTATCGTGATTGGGATAATCGACTTATAGAAGCCCTCTGGGCGTATAGAACCTCCCATAAAGCAGCAATAGGACAGACACCCTTCCAACTGGTGTATGGTACAGAAGTTGTTTTCCCTGTTGAACTGGAATTGCCCTCTTTGAGAGTGGCTATCAAAGAACGTTTGGGGGACGATGATTCACTGCAACGCCGTCTCCTGCACCTGGAATGTTTGGACGAAACTCGTAGGATGGCTCTACAGTGCATGGAAGCCACGCAGGCTCGACACAAGGCTTACCATGACAGCTTCATCAAGCACAAGGAGTTCAAAGAAGGTGATTTGGTCCTAGCCTATGATTCACGATTTGGCAAGTTTCCTGGCAAGCTTCAACAACGGTGGATGGGCCCATATAAGGTACTTGCTGTCAACCCTAATGGCTCTATCCAAGTGCAGACCGTTGATGCCTCTGATGATCCCTTCTTGATCAATGGATATTGCCTGAAGAAGTACTTTCCTCCTTGGGGATCTTGACAATCATGGTCACCTGATCCTTTCCATCGTTGGCGTGGCATTATCACTCTTTTGATGCTACTTGTGATAGCCATTCTTCAGCCACTTCTGATGAGGTGGACGCAACCCTCTGTCCCCTCAGTCCCACCTTCCAGCATTGATCTCTTATTCTCTATTTTCCACCAGCGATAGTGGCGAGGTGGGTTCTGACAAGTGGTATTTCTACCATTCCCTTGCTTAAATTCGAAGAAAAATTTAAAAAAAGGAAAAAAAATATACATATCGGTCATGGGAGAAAAGGACTTAGGTCCCTGTCATGCCGACCTATTCTTCGAGAAAAGATGGAAACACCCTCGGGAGTAGGAGAAAAAGAAAAGAGAACAAAAGAAAAGAGAAAAAGAAAAACAAATCTGTTATGGGAGAAAAGGAAGCAATTCCCTATCATAGCAGGCCTCGCTCCAAGAAAAGGTGGCACACACCCTTGGGCGAGAAGCTGGCTATGGAAAAGGTTGCAACACCCAGTAGTCCAGAAAGTGGATTCATCAATTGATATATCCAGGATCCAATTCCGAAGCTGCCTCCCTTGGTACGCTGTGTCCTGGATCTTTCTGCAGAGTGTCTAACTGTCCTCTAGCAGACGACATGTCCTATCCAACACAACGTTCGATTTTATGGCTGCCTCCATAGGTACGCCTCTTCAACAATTGATGATGCGATCTTCATTGACAAACAATCGAGTGATGTGAGCTTTCATCCTAACCGGATGGGGAAGTGAGTATGGTTGCCCCCCTGTAACTATCAACAGAGTGTGAGAAAGAGGGTGGGACGAGTGACTAGTTTTTTCCCTTCAAATCAAATGAGAGGTGAGAAGTGTGAATGAAGTGTTGCATGCACGGGATGGGCCTCTCAATGCACAAAGCACGATCTGTTTTTGTACACTGCACCATAAGGCTCCGGTTTAGCAAGAGCCACTAAGCTCCTTGCTGGAGGTTGCAGGGGGGAAAACCCATGCGTATTGATGCATGGGGGAGGGAGGATCCCCCTCCCCTCACCTATATAAAGGGTATGGGGCATAGCCAGGGGGTAGAGGGCTATCGTGGAGCAAGAGGAGAACGCCGTCCGACTGCCATCAAGAGGAGGAGATTTCTGATTCTATCGTCAAAGCCAGCGGCCGTGCAGTCCGCCCTGCCACCAACCATTCACCAATTTGAGGGGAGGAGGTCGCCGCCATCTGCCACCAGGTCGCCGCCATAGGAAACACGCCGTCGATATGCTGCCATTCCACCACGTGGACTTCCACGTGTTTTTTTCAGAAGCTTTAGAGCTTCTTATGAAGCTTCTAAAAGCCTCCTAAGAAGCCCCCCTTCATGTGCCTCTTTCATAATTTTCCCCCCACACACAAGATCTCCTCCTAAGGGCTCTTTAAGCCCCTTTTTCCCTTCCCACACAAAATCCCCTATTTCCTGTGGGTCTTAAAAAGGCCTTTCAAAGTGGGTTTGGTACCCCCTCCCCCGCTCGGGATTTAAGAAAAGCCCCCTTCCCAGGATTTAAACCTTTTCTCGTGGGTTTCTTTCCCCCTCCATGGAGTTATCCCTTTTAAGGACTTTTATACCCTTTTGCCCTTTTTCCAGTCCGTTAAAAGTCCAGTTAATCTTGTCCCCTTGGATTTCCTTCAATATCCCAATTAGCACAAGTGCTAAACCCCTTTCCGTGTATTCAATTTGCACCGGAGCTTCTACAAAATGAAGAAAAAAAAACATTCATAAAGGACGGTGGAATTACAAAGGGAGTTTTGCAAAGCCGCATCCAAGACAGAAAGGCCGCATTCGCATGGCTCCTAAGAAAGCACAAGGCACCGCCGAAGGAGGATCGTCTCCGAACATCCACGTGGACATTTCACCACAAGTCCAAGTTTTTCTTCCAAATTTTTATTTATGTCATTAAAATTCAATCGTGCGTAGATGATTTTTGGAGATAGGATGCAATTTTCATCTTAAATACTTTGGTTAATTTAAAAGAAATAGCTCACGATGGAAGAGTTCAATCATTAGTATTTTTCAGTAAAACGAAAAAAATAAAGGGAGCATAAGTGCATTTCTAGCAAGTAGTTTTTGTGCATTGCAATGAATTAAAATTAGATTAATGTCCATATTTACAAAATGGAATTATGAAAGTACACTCCGATTAAGCATGAAAGGAATAAACTGCATATTGCATTATTGAATATCTTTTTTTGAAATAATTCTTAAAGAAAGTTATAAGCAACCATAAGAAATTGCTAGGACTACATGAAGAAGATTTAACTAGGCAAGTGGTCTAAAAACTTAAATTAATGGACGGGTGTGTAAGTTTTGCATACGACAAATTCATTCGAAAATGAAAGTAGAAAAAGGCTGCATGTTTTAGCATGAATCTTGTTTGAATGTTATACGATGATTAATTGGAATTAGGCTGTAACTTAAACTATGCTTTGATCTTAAACCGAAAAGTTAGGGTTTGAAAATCAACTTACGTGTAGAGAATGAATCATGTGGTTATGGAAATGATAGCGTAATTATCTTCAAGAATAGACAAGTTGATTTAAACCTAAATACCTAAAAAGTACGAAGGGACTCGTTTAGAAAGAGTTAATTCAATGCAACATATTCCAAAGAACTAACTAGGATTTAACACGTGACCTAGTTGCTCGTATTTCCAAAGCTAAAACTTCTATACCCTAAAGACTTACCCACATTCACGGAATGTAGGGACCATAGGACATACTCGCAAGAAAAGATCTAGGGTTTTTACCTTAAGAATTTCTCCCTACAAAGATGAAACTCGGAACCCTAGGACCAACAATGTCGGCCTAATGCAAACAGGAACGGATTGTCATATCTAATTATGATACCATGATTAGAAGACGCCGTTGATGGGTAGAATAGTCCCATGGATTAGGTGCGACACTTGGCAACAAGTTGCAGAGTTGCATAATCTTGTAATTGGATCACAAGGGAATGGCCAATTCCTCAGAATGAGATTGGCAGATTCTTACGCAAGTTTATCTTGCAAGAGGATGAATAATCGTCCTGATTTAGTACCTTTCTTGGCTAAAGATAATTGCTTGGAAGCAAAAGACCAATCAATAAATTGGAATAACATATGAACTTAAGGTATTGATCAAGTCGGGTTAATAGGATACGACCCTAAACCAGGATATAGGGGATCTTGGCAAGTCGCAATTGATCCCGGATCGAGTGATGGATGCATTCGGAAAGAAGGATTCACTCCTTAGCAGTTGGCCGAAAAAAACGACCAATGGAATTGTTTGTGCTTGTAACAAATTTAAGAGCATTGTTTTGCTTTGTTTGCTCAAAGAATTAAAGAATAAATGGATATCTAATGCTTCAGGTTGAAGGCCTGAAGGGAGAGGTAGCTTCAGTTATCCTTGACTGCCTGCCTGACCCTAACCAAGGGGGTTGTTAACCGTGCCGAGAAGGTGAACCGAACCCGCCGCGAGAGGTCTCTCCGTTGAGTGCTACTTGGAGCAAGAGGACGCTTGGGTGCTAGGGGGGCTCTGGCCATAAATCCCTCGCCTTCCGGGCCCTACACAAGAGGTCAACGTGACTCGGGATTGGATCTCGAGGCCTGCATACTAGTCTACAGGCGGAATCCTAGATTAGTAATCCCTGTGGATTGCTGGATAGCCTTCGGGCGGATTATGGATAATCCTACGGGCTGAACTTTATGTATTTCAAAGATAAATATGATAACCTGTTGAAGAGGAGTTTGTTTGACATTATTTTTCTATGTCAAGTGCTATGATTATGTGAAGGAACCAGTGCCTAACGGGCTAATTAAGGAAGCTGATTGTTACATATATAACTAAATGTGTTAGGTAATTAAATAACTAAAACAACTTGAGGAAAGTGCGGAGGATGTGGCCATAGGTCCGTCCTACGGATGGGTGATCCCGGTTGGCCGAAAACTTTTCTCAAATCACGATGGACAGTAGGAAGATCATTCAAAGAACACGAACAGCAAGAGCGTTGACCTAGAGTCTAAGTTATAAAGAATCCCGATTTACATTGTTTTAGGGGAACGGAATGGGACTATGCCTTATGGTAGAGAGGTTGAGCTTTGCATCCCTCTCGTTTCCCATTCTCCTTGAACCAAGTGCAATGTGAATCCGCTTCGGACGTGGCATTTTTGCATAAAGTAGTTCGCTCGGGTTCGACGCTAGTTGCCATTAGGAAATGCCCAATAGATAAAACCCTAATTCAGGTCGGTCCTAAGTGGGAACGACCAAAATACTTCCACTACGTGGCAGACGCGGAAAGTTCTAGATCGCAAACCCCGTGACATTCCATGGGAGTGCCAGGCACAGCTTTCTAGATGTCCTTTCCGATGGACTGCTAAGACGTCCTGAAGATAACAAGTGGACATGTGACAGTTGGTATTAGAGCAAACCAAGGAAGGATTTGTTTTATGAAATCTTAATAAGATGTTGTTGTTCCAAACATTTCCTTACTTTCAAAGCTGTCTTGCAGAATTATGAAGCATGGAACAGGTTCTTAGTGTTTCGCGTCATGTTTATGACTGCGATGCATTCCCCCGATTATCAACAAAGGGTTGGGATGATGAACATCCTAGAGCAAATCTAGAATCCATCGCCTTTGTAGATGGAATGAAGATGGACGGGTGCCTCAGGAATCTACTATATAGCTGCCCACCGATTTGCATACCTTCAAAGCAACCTAAAGAGGATCAAGTGGTTGGAAGACCTGAAAGTCGTAAAGCTGTTCATTTTTGTGGAGGCTCACGTAAATTTAACTTTACATATTCGAGGTTGGAGGATTGAGCTGAACTCATATGTATATGAGGAAGTGACTCGTGTAATCCCCACCAACAGGATCAAAGTGTTGGGGCGCCATGAGAAGAATGGGTTCCAAAGGAAAGGATACCTTGATCTTTCAATGACTTACCGATTCCTGAAGATCCATGACCCGAAACCATACTATTATCCAGTTCTTGTAGATAAATGTAATACAACATTATTCTTCCCAAACTAAATGTAAACAGTTGGCTTATAATCCCAAGACATGTTATATTTTGAAAGGGCTATGCCCATATAAATATAAATAAGACTTATTTTTATCAATGTCTGATTGTGCATAAGAATTGATAAAAAGTTAAGTGGTTAGATTACTTGATTGATAGCAGAAATGGAGATGAAATATAAATCATAATGATTATTGTGTAATAACATTAAGAAACCTTTATCCAGGCACAACTCCAGGTACAGGTTCCCAGTTTGCCTCCTACATCAAGTACTGTTGTAATCCAAGAGAAGAAGTTTTTTCTCAAGCATATTAAGCCACCCGAATTTGACGGAAGAGGCAGGTCCGAGTAGATGCTGAAATTTGGATTGAATCCATGGAAGATTACTTTGAAGCAGCTACTACTGCACCCACCAAAACCAGGCTATGCTCGCCAAGCTGAAGCTCGTCGGCGAAGCCAGGCTTTGGTGGAAGCAATGGTGCACAGATCAAAGGATTGCAGAAGGATCCATTACTTGGGAGAAACTGAAGAAAGCCATGCAGGGAAGATACTTACCACCTGCGTATCGCACGTAGAAAATGAATGAGTTCTACGAGCTAAAACAATTGGGGCTCACTCTTAATGCATACTACTCTAAATTTGTCTCACTTCTAAAGTATGCGCCAAAAATGGACATGACACAGCAGGTGTTAAAATTTTGTGCTGGTTTAAACCCACCAGTGAATACCCATCTCGAATCGATGCGCCCATCAGATCTTTAGGACGCACTCATTCGAGCTGCCCCTATAATTTGAGAGGTGTAATCTAGACCAAGAGGTAACAAAACTTGGTCTTATAATGACCCGAAATAGAGGAACATTCAGGCCTCAAATGAACAGAGTTCAAGGTCAGAATCAGGGACAAAGAAAGAAAGCAAGGACTAATAATGTCAACAACTTTGTCCCTACTCAAAGCAATGGCCAAAACCTCCGTTGTTTCCACTGCAACGAGCCCGACCATTTCAAGAGGAAACATCCCAAGCTTGGAGGAGAACATCGCAAAGCACCTTTCCAAGGATCGGGCCATGGTCATGGAGCCGCTACCCGAGGCAAAGGAAGAATCGCCTGCGTTGCCAATAGGAAAATGTGCAAAGAAGAAGAAGATCCGACCATGGAAGTAGAGTTTGAAAGGGCGACAGTCCATGCTGCTCTTCACAAGAAAGGGCCGAATCGCCAGTTCTCAGTGATTCAGACACCGTCAGACTACCAAGGTAAAGGTTCTAAAACCTTGATTGATTGTGGCAGTACACATTCCTTTATCTCACCAGCTTTTGCAAAAAGATTAGGAATAGCCACAATAGAAGCACCTATCTTGCTTGTGGAATTGGCAAATGGTCATGAGGTTGTACTAGGCAAACTGCTAAGGTGGAATTCTTTCTGGGAGGAAAGACGACTTCGGTCAAATTCAGAGTCATGAATTTAGGTATCCATGAGTGTCTACTCGGAATGGATTGGCTTAAGCCTAATGACGCCCATATTCATTGTGGAAAGGGCCAAATTTCCTTTCGAAATTCTGAAGGGAAATTGGTTACAACTCAAGGTGAGGCTGGCAATCCAAAAATCCAATTGGCCAAAGCATCTCAGATTATAAAGGGAGTTAGAATGGGACTACCTGTCTACTTGATTAAGCTCAACAAGTTAGATCAGCAGTAGGAGTCTAATGAAGGACCTTCATGGCTAAAGGAATATGCAGATGTCTTTCCTGAAGAGTTGACAGAACTCCCGCCTCAAAGAGAAGTGGATCATGAGATCAAGCTAGCACCAGGAGCTGCGCCAATTGCAAAGAGACCTTATAGAATGTCCATACCAGAAGCAATTGAGCTGAAGGAACAACTCAAGCAACTGCTAGATCCTACATCCGTCCTAGTAGTTCACCATGGGGAGCTCCAGTACTGTTCCAGAAAAAGAAAGATGGAACACTTCGACTATGTATTGATTACAGAGGGTTAAATCAATCAACTGTCAAAAACAAGTACCCTATTCCTAGAATAGATGAGCTTCTTGATCATCTTTAGGGTGCAAAGATCTTCTCCAAGATTGATCTCAGGTCGGGTTACTATCAGATAAGGATCAAGGAAGAAGATATCCCCAAGACGGCCTTCAATACAAGATATGGACACTTTGAGTTCCTAGTTATGTCATTCGGGCTTACGAATGCACCTGCCACCTTCAACAGGTTAATGCAGGATATATTTAGGCCATTTTTTTTGAAATGATTCTTAAAGAAAGTTATTAGCAACCGTAAGAAATTGCTAGGACTACATGAAGAATATTTAACTAGGCAAGTGGTCTAAAAACTTAAATTAACGAAAGGGTGTGTAAGTTTTGCATATGACAAATTCATTCGAAAATGAAAGTAAAAAAAGACTGCATGTTTTAGTATGAATCTTATTTGCATGTTATAGGATGATTAATTGGAATTAGGCTGTAACTTAACCTATGCTTTGATCTTAAACCGAAAAGTTAGGGTTTGAAAATCAACTTACGCATAGACAATGAATCATGTGGTTATGGAAATGATATCATAATTATCTTCAAGAATAGACAAGTTGGTTTAAACCTAAACACCTAAAAACTGCGAAGGGACTCGTTTAGAAAGAGTTAATTCAATGCAACATATTCCAAAGAACTAACTAGGATTTAAACGTGACCTAGTCACTCATATTTCCAAAGCTGAAACTTCTATACCCTAAAGACTTGCCCACATTCACGGAATGTAGGGACCGTAGGACATACTCACAAGAAAAGATCTAGGGCTTTTACCCTAAGAATTTATCCCTAAAAAGATGAAACTCGGAACCCTAGGACCAACAATGTTGGCCTAATGCAAACAGGAATGGATTGTCATATCTAGTCATGATACCATGATTAGAAGACGCCGTTGATGGGTAGAATAGTCCCATGGATTAGGTGCGACACTTGGCAACAAGTTGCAAATGATCTTGTGATTGGATTACAAGGGAATGGCCAATTCCTCAGAATGAGATTGGCAGATTCTTACGCAAGTTTATCTTGCAAGAGGATGAATAATCGTCCTGATTTAGTACCTTTCTTGGCTAAAGATAATTGCTTGGAAGCAAAAGACCAATCAATAAATTGGAATAACATATGAACTTAAGGTATTGATCAAGTCGGGTTAATAGGGTACGACCCTAAACCAGGATATAGGGGATCTTGGCAAGTCGCAATTGATCCCGGATCGAGTGCTGGATGCATTCGGAAAGAAGGATTCACTCCTTAGCAGTTGGCCAAAAATAATGACCAATGGAATTGTTTGTGCTTGTAACAATTTTAAGAGCACTATTTTGCTTTGTTTGCTCAAAGAATTAAAGAATAAATGGATATCTAATGCTTCAGATTGAAGGCCTGAAGGGAGAGGCAGCTTCAGTTATCCTTGACTGCCTGCCTGACCCTAACCAAGGGGGTTGTTAACCGTGCCGAGAAGGTGGACCGAACCCGCCGCGAGAGGTCTCTCCGTTGAGTGCTACTTGGAGCAAGAGGATGCATGGGTGCTAGGGGGGGCTATGGACGTAAATCCCTCACCTTTCGAGCCCTGCACAAGAGGCCAACATGACTTGGGATTGGATCTCAAGGCCCGCATACTAGTCTATGGGCGGAATCTTGGATTAGTAATCCCTGTGGATTGCTGGATAGCCTTCAGGCGGATTATGGATAAGCCTACGGAGTGAACTTTATGTATTTCAAAGATAAATATGATAACCTGTTGAAAAGGAACTTATTTGACATTGCTTTTCTATGTCAAGTGCTATGATTACGTGAAAGAACCAGTGTCTAACGAGCTAATTAAGGAAGCTAATTGTTACATGTACAACTAAATGTGTTAGGTAATTAAATAACTAAAAAAACATGAGGAAAGTGCAAAGGATGTGGCCATAGGTTGGGTGGTCCCGGTTGGCCGGGAACTTTTCTCAAATCACAATGGACAGCAGGAAGATCGTTCAAAGAACATGAACATCAAGAGCGTTGACCTAGAATCTAAGTTATAAAGGTTCCCGATTTACACTATTTTAGGGGAACAGAATGGGACTATGCCTTATGGCAGAGAGGTTGAGCTTTGCATCCCTCTCGTTTCCCATTCTCCTTGAACCAAGTGTAGCGTGAATCCGCTTCGGACCTGGCGCTTTTGCATAATGTAGTTTGCTTGGGTTCGACACTAGTTGCCATTAGGAAATGACCAATAGATAAGACCCTAATTCAGGTTGGTCCTAAGTGGGAACGGACGAAATACTTCCTTCCGCTACGTGGCAGACGCGGAAAGTCCTAGATCGCAAACCCAGTGACATTCCATGGGAGTGCCAGGCAGAGCTTTCTAAACATCCTTTCCGATGGACTGCTAAGACGTGTCGTTCTGAAGATAACAGGTGGACACGTGACACACACCAAAGCTAGGCTAATCACTAGTGAGCAAATCCTTCGTATCTCTTGAATGGTGGGATCTAAGACTCCACCCTCTACTAAGGGAGAAGGTCAAAGGCAAGTTTCCCACATCCTATGAAGAATAAGTAACTTATGCTAGGGAGAGATAGGAAACTAAAGTAGCAAGCCCAGTTGAAGGGGGGAGTTGAGCCCATATAGGTTTTACTAATCATGCCAAGGCCTAGAGAAATAATAGAGGCCCCACCTGAACCAGAGATGCCACAGCAAGAGCTCCTACAACACATTACTAATCAACTTGAAAGACTTTCATTGAATTTAGTGCAAGGAGTACGGCCCTTGCCCCTCGCAAATGAAGGCAATTGAGGTCCAAGGAGACAAGAAAGAGAGTACGTTTGCTATAATTGTGGGGAGACTGCCCATGGTATGTACTTTTGTCCTCATCTGAGGCATCTGCCACGAAATGGGTTCCAATCAAGAAGGAGGGGACAACAAGTGATACCATCTAGGGAGAGACTTGTTCGACCAAATCTAGGGCCTCCATCGCCAGTTCAAGTTCTCCAGCATCCTCGACCACTCGCAGAGGTGCCACCCTTGCTTGTCCAGCCACTAGAGAATTGTGACATCAGGGTGATCAGTTTGGATGAGAGTGATGTCAAAGGGAAGGCCAAAGTAGCAGAGTTTGAAGCAATGCGAGTGAAGAAATCCCATAGAATTGAGAGGATGGAGCCTACATCACGAGAGGAGGTTGAAAATATGGAAGAAGAGGCAGGCTCTTCAAAGGCTGCAAAGACACACCCTAGTAAAAAAAGGAGGGCTCGCTCATGCCAACACATTGAGCTAGATGATGTTTCCTTGGGTAAAGGTACTACAGCTTATAATTTGCTACTGATGTGAGGGATCAAGGGCCAAAATTTTCATAGCCACAATTACTACATCTATCTCCAACAGTGCGGCTACAATGGCCAAAGATGGTAAGCATTAGACCCATGAAGAATAGATACGTGAATGCAATCTAGGCTAGAAAGATGAAAGATATTGTGCCTCTAGTGGAAGCCAAAATCAATGGGTAGAGAGTATCAAAGACATATGTGGATGGAGGTGCAGAGATTTGTGTCATGACGGAAAAGTTGATGCATTTTTTGGGATTAGAGGTAAATGAAACTATTGAATTTGGGGCCAAAATGGCTAGCAATGTAGTAGTAAATTGTTTGTAAGTTATAAAGAAAGTCAAGGTAAATGTGTGTGGAGTGCAATTGGAGCTTGATATGTATGTGATGGCAGCAAAGGGAGACGGCTATCCACTCATTCTTGGGCGACCATGGCTAATGGGAATGAAAGCCATACAAGATTGGGAGACAGGGGATTTAGAGCTAAGGCCACAAGAAGGGGCTGCAGAAAAAATGAAAGAGCACTATCTACAACATGAAGGAGGGCCGACAAGAGGATCTTGTGTTAGAGACCATTGCTGATGAATGGTGTTCCAACAAGGATTGGTCATCTATGACAGAGGGCAAGTCTTCTAATGTAATGTCTCCTTTTTCCCCCCTGTGCTCCCCGGGCCTCCTCCATAGGAATAGTCTCCCCCCCTTAATTTTTTTAAATTTTTTTATCTCTCCCTCTCTCTCCCCCTGTCATGTGCATGGCAGGGAGAGAGAGAGAGAGAGAGGGGGGTGATGTGTGGGAGTTGGGGGGCATATAGCCCACAGGTGGCAGTAGACAGCTGCGTCCCCCTATAAAACCTCCCTCTCCTCCCTCCCACAGAGGCATCGACCCCCCCATTGCTGTAGAAGCTCCCCCCCCATTTGTTGTAGGCGGGCCCCTGTGCCTCCGTCAGACGTTGTGGCTCCCTCCCCCGTGCTGAAGTACGAGTCCCTCCCCCTACTCACGTACGAGTCCACCCCCCCATTTGTTGTCAGCTGCACCATTTACTCCCCCCCCCCCCCTCAGTGGACAGTGTGAAGGGAAGGAGGAGGGAGAGAGAGGAGGAGAAGAGGGAGAAGAGAAGGAGAAGAGTAGAAGTGAAGAAGAATGAGAGAGGAAGGAGTGGGAGAGAGAAGGGAAGAAGAGGGAGAAGGAGAGAAGAGGAAGGAGAGAAGGAGGAAAGGGAAAGAAGGAGAGAAGAGAAAAAAGGAGAGAAGGGAGGAAGAGGCAGAGGATTGAGGAGATAGAAGAAGAAGGTGTGAGGAGAAAAAAAGAAAAGAGAAAAAGAGAGAGAAGGAGAAGGAGAGGATAAGAAGGAGTGAGGAGAGAGAAGAAGGAACGAGGGAAGAGAAGGGAAGAAGAGGGAAAGAAGGAGAAGGAGGGAAGAGAAAGGAGGGAGAGAAAGAGAAGTAGAAGAAGAGAAGTAGGAGAAAGGTAGAGGAAGAGGGAAGTAGAGGGAGAGTAGAAGACGAGAAGGAATAGGAGAGAGGTAGAAGAAGAGGAAGAGAAGGAAGAGAGGAGAAGAAGAAGGAAAAAGAGAGAGGTAGAGAAAGAAGAAGAAGTGGTAGAGGGAGAGAGGAGAGAAGTAGTAGAAGAAGGAAAAGAGGAAGGAGCGAAAAGAAGTGGGAGAAGGAGAAGAAGAGAGAGAGAAGGAGAGAGAGAGAGAGAGTAGAGGAATAAGAGAGAAGTAGGAGTAAAGAAGGAGAGGGAGAGAGAGTAGGAGAGTAAGAAAAACAAAGAAGAATAGAGAGAAAGGAGGAGGAGAGGAAGAAAAGAAGAAGAAGAGAAAGAAAGAGAGTAACCGCTACAAGTCACCCAAACCACTCTCCTGGCAACGAAGTCGCGGGAAGCATAGGGACCCAAGCCACCATTAATGCTGGAGGGGTGAGTGGTACGACCAATGCAGAGCACACGAATCAGACCCAGGTTCTAAGCATAAAAAAATTAACTTAGGAATTATTCCTCATGGAAGGGATGAAAGGATTGATGTTGTGCATAGGGTTTTGTTTACTCTAAGAGCTAAGTTGCATGCGCGAAACGGTAGAGTTTGGAATTTGCACAAGATTTTAGGCACAAAATGATAGCTTTTATACACATTAAATGATATTAAGATTATCGCCTTACTTCACATAAAATGATAGCTTTTTAACCAGTTCAGTGAATGAATAATCATTTAGAATTCACGTTTCGCAATCATGGTTAAAAGAGACACATGAAATATTAATTTTTGTTCATGAGATACACTTGCATCATTAGACAACCCTAGACTTTCATAGACGCAAGTCACATGTGATCCGGTGCATTGGGAATAAGTATAATTTCCTGCAAATTGTTTTATTGATCTTACTGTGGACTATCGCAAATGGATACGCTCCTAGCTTAGTTGAAGCGTGTGACCTAACCCTAAATGGATTGTTGACCCAAGTTATGCTTGGTAGTTTGAAAAGGTTGTAAGTCCCTTAAGCAAGTGTTTTGATACATCTAGTTAAAATTCTGATTGTGCATGCAATGGGATTGCGATGCCTTGAAGCAAGAGGTTGTGCATTCAACTGTTTGTTAATGTGGTTATGGATGTTAACCCAAGTGGGGAGTGTTTGATGATTTCATGGCCGGGTCTGAGATGATTGATTACCATGGAAACGAAAGGGATGTTTTCCCTAGCAATTGTTACTATGCTGGTTGCTTTAGCTATGGTGGTTTTCCTAAAGGGATAATTAAGGAATGATGGTGCTAGCTACCCCCGTGAGCCGCCAAACCCTAACCAAGGGGGTTATGAATCTGCGCTGGGAATGTGGACCGAACCCGTTGCAAGAGGTCTCTCCATGGAAATCACTTGGCGTAGGAGGACGCTTGGGTGAGAATGGGGGCTTTGGCCGTGAATCCCAATGCCTCCGGGCCCTATACAAGTGTTCTACGTGAATCGAGAAGGGATCTCGAGGTCTTGATACTAGATACAAGGCAGAATCTTGGAAGGATAAACCTTTGGGTTTTATTGCCAGAAGAGGGAATGATTTTTCTGCGGAGGCAGAAACAAGCACTTAATTCTCCTGTATGGGCAGGAGACACACATTAATCCGAAGATAAGTTAAGGAAGTGTTTGATCTTGTTTTATCTTGTCTTCGTATCTGTGGCCTAAATTAGGTAAAGGAACCTGTGACTAACGGGTTAATTAAGGAAGCTGCTTTTATGTGTCAAGCATAACGTGGTAGATAATTAGATAACTAAAACAACCCTCGAGGGAAGCGTGGTGGATGTGACCAATGGGTCTATCCTACGGAAGGGTGGTCTCGGTTAGCCAAGAGCTTTCCTCAAAGGAGATGTTAATAGGAAATGTTAGGAAAAAGTTGCTCTATGACCTTAGACAATGTTGACTAGGAACCCACACTTCAGGTCGATCCTAGTGGGAATGGCCGGATAAGTTTCGTTGCGGGGCAAACTCGAGAGACCCTAGCTGGCAAACCCCATGTCATTCCTTGGGAGTGCCGGGCGGCATCTTCTAGATATATCTCTCGATGGACTGCTAAGACGTGTCCCGCAATTTGAGGAGCGGGCACGTTATAGTAGGTATCAGAGCAAAACTTCTTAATGATGCATGATTGATTAATGTTCATTGATTAATGTTCGGATCATAGACATATCCTAAATAACCTAAGTGGTATGGCTTGATTGTCAGCACCTTCTGCACCTGCAAATGCTGACATGCAAGAGAAGAAGCTCCTTCTTAAGAAAATTAAGCCACCCGAGTTTGATGGCAAGGGAAGGACTGTTCAAGCTGACGCCAAGATCTGGATTGAATCCATGGAGGATTATTTTGAGGCAGCAGGAACTGCACCTGCTAACCAAGCCATGCTCGCCAAACTTAAGCTTACAAGTGAAGCGAGACTTTGGTGGAAATAGTAGTGCAAAGAGACCAAGCGATCTTGGAGGGGACCGTCACCTGGAATAAGATTAAGGAAGCTGTGCGAAGGAAGCTGTGCGAGGGAGGTATCTGCCACTTGCCTACCGCACACAAAAGATGAATGAATTCTACGACTTGAAGCAGCTAGGATTATCCCTTGAAGCATACTATTCAAAGTTCATTTCACTCCTAAAGTATGCAACCCCCAATGGATATGACACAACAGGTGTCAAAATTCTATGCTGGGTTAAATCCACCCATAAATACTCGACTGGAATCAATGCGCCCAAGGACTTGCAGGACGCATTACTCCGGGCAAATCCAATGGTCCAAGAACTTAAATCAGGCAACTATGATGAAGATGACTCATGAGATCAAGACAAGAGGTGCCACAAGTGCGGAGAGCTAGGACACATCCGTAAAAGATGTCCCAACCACCGATGTTTCCACTGCAATGAACCCTGAGAATCAGGAACGTGCAGTCAAACGAAGCTGTCTAAACACTACTTCTAGATCATATTATGAATCACATGATGATGAAGGCCTGGAGGCTGTTGTAACCTTTGAGGATGACTAGATGTCCTAGAAGATCCTCTCGAGATAATAAGTCCTGTACTTGGGAAAACAAAAACCTATTACATTCTATGAGTTGTGACAAGTTGTTATTTCAAGAATTTGAGTAATCAAAGTAGCCCAGCAGAAGCATGGTGGGCCCTAACCCACAGGTTATAAGCTCCAATTGCGCTTGTCTTCCCCAGTTTCTCTCGAGATGAGGACATCTCGATTCCTCTAAGGGGGAGAGGGTGTAATGTCTCCTTTTTCCCCCCCGTGACCCCCGTGCTCCCCCAGGCCTCCTCCATAGGAATAGTCTCCCCCCTTTAAATTTTTAAAATTCTTTTTATCTCTCCCTCTCTCTCACCTTGCCGTGTCCATGGTAGGGAGAGAGAGAGAGAGAGAGGGGGTGACGTGTGGGAGCTGGGGGGCTACGCAGGTGGTAGCAAACAGTTGCGCCCTATAAAACCTCCCTCTCCTCCCTCGCACAAAGGCAACGCCCCCCCCATTGCTGCAGAAGCTCCCCCCCTGTTTGATGTAGGCAAGCCCCTGGGCCTCCGTCAGACGTTGTGGCCCCCTCCCCCTGCTGACGTACGAGTCCCTCCCCCTGTTGACGTACGAGGCCCCCCCCCCCCATTTGTTGTCAGCTTTGCCATTTACGCCCCCGTGGATAGTGTGAAGGGAAGGAGGAGGGAGAGAGAGGAGGAGAAGAGGGAGAAGAGTTGAAGTGAAGAAGAAGGAGAGAGAAAGAAGGAGTGGGAGAGAGAAGGAAAGAAGAGGGAGAAGGAGAGAAGAGGAAGGAGAGAAGGGGAAAAGGGAAAGAAGGAGAGAAGAGAAAAAAGAAGGAGAGAAGGGAGGAAGAGGGAGAGAAGGAGTGAGGAGATAGAAGAAAAGGGTGTTAGGAGAAAAAAAGAAAAGAGGAAAAGAGAGAGAAGGAGAAGGAGAGGATAAGAAGGAGTGAGGAGAGAGAAGAAGGAGGAGCGAGAAAAGAGAAGGGAAGAAGAGGGAAAGAAGGAGAAGGAGGGAAGAGAAAGAAGGAGGGAGAGAAAGAGAAGTAGAAGAAGAGAAGGAGTAGGAGAAAGGTAAAGAAAGAGGGAAGTAGAGGGAGAGTAGTAGAAGAAGAGGAGTAGGAGAGAGGTAGAAGAAGAAGAAGAAGAGGGAGAGAAGGAGGAGAGGAGAAGAAGAAGGGAAAAGAGAGAAGTAGAGGAAGAAGAAGAAGTGGTAGATGGAGAGAGGAGAGAAGTAGTAGAAGAAGGAAAAGAGGAAGGAGCAAAAGGAGAAAGAAGTGGGAGAAGGAGAAGAAGAGAGAGAAGGAGAGAGAGAGAGTAGAGGAATAATAGAGAAGTAGGAGAAGAGAAGGAGAGAGAGAGAGAGTAGGAGAGTAAGAAAAACAAAGAAGAAGAGAGAGAAAGGAGGAGGAGAGGAGGAAAAGAAGAAGAAGAGAAAGAAAGAGAGTAACCGCTACAAGTCACCCAAACCACTCTCCTGGCAACGAACCCCATCTTCTGGTCTCTCCCAACCGAACGTGTCAACCCGAAACCCGTCAAGGTCCGGTTTGTCCAATCTCCATGAGGCGAATGGCTCCCAAGAAGAAAGTCGCGCGAAGCATAGGCGCCCAAGCCACCGTTAATGTTGGAGGGGTGAGCGGAACGACCAACGCGGCACACACGAATCAAGCCCATGTTCTAAGTGTAAAAAAGTAACATAGGAATTATTCCTCATGGAAGGGATGAAAGGATTGATGTCGTGCATAGGGTTTTGTTTACTCTAAGAGCTAAGTTGCATGTATGAAATGGTAGAGTTTGGAATTCGCACAAGATTTTAGGCACGAAATGATAGCTTTTACACACATAAAATGATAAGGTTATCACCTTACTTCACATAAAACAATAGCTTTTTAACCAATTTAGTGAATGAATTAATCATTTAGAAATCATGTTTCATAATCATGGTTAAAAGAGACACATGAAATGTTAATTTCTATTCATGAGATACACTTGCATCGTTAGACAACCCTAGACTTTCATAAATGCAAGTCACATGTGATCCGGTGCATCGGGAATAAGTATAATTGCCGGCAAATTGTTTTATCGATCTTACTGTGGACTATCGCAAATGGATATGCTCCTAGCTTAGTTGAAGCTGGTGACCTAACCCTAAATGGATTGTTGACCCAAGTTATGCTTGGCGGTTTGAAAAGGTTGTAAGTCCCTTAAGCAAGTGTTTTGATACATCTAGTTAAAATTCTGATTGTGCATGCAATGGGATTGTGATGCCTTGAAGCAAGAGGTTGTGCATTCACCTATTTGTTAATGTGGTTTTGGATGTTAACCCAAGTGGGGAGTGTTTGATGATTTCATGGCCAAGTCTGAGATGACTGATTGCCATCGAAACGAAAGGGATGTTTTCCCTAGCAATTGTTACTATGTTGGTTGCTTCAGCTATAGTTGATTTCCTAAAGGGATAATTAAGGAAGGATGGCACTAGCTACCCCCCATGATCCGCCAAACCCTAAGCAAGGGGGTTATGAATCCGCGCCGGGAATGTGGACCGAACCCGCTGCGAGAGGTCTCTCCGTGGAAATCACTTGACGTAGGAGGATGCTTGGGTGCCAGTGAGGACTCTAGCCGTAAATCCCAATGCCTCCAGGCCCTATACAAGTGTTATACATGACTCGAGATGGGATCTAGAGGTCTTGATACTAGTTACAAGGTGGAATCTTGGAAGGATAAACCTTTGGGTTTTATTGCCGAAAGACGGAATGATTTTTTTGCGAAGGTAGAAAGGAGCACTTAATTCTCATGTATGGACAGGAGACACACATTAATCCGAAGATAAGTTAAGGAAGTGTTTGATCTTGTTTTATCTTGTCTTCATGTCTGTGGCCTAAATTACGTAAAGGAACCTCTGACTAACGGGTTAATTAAGGAAGCTGCTTTTATGTGTCAAGCATAGCGTGGTAGGTAATTAGATAACTAAAATAACTCTCGAGGGAAGCGTGGTGGATGTGACCAATGGGTCTATCCTACGGAAGGGTGGTCTCAGTTAGCCGGTGGAAACATTCACTGGCTATATGGCTAGTCTTACCACAATAATGACATGTCATATGATCTTTGTTGTTGGTGTTGAATCCTTGACCTCTTCCTTTGGGTCCAGCGGCTCCTTTGGTGTATAAGAGATTTTCCCTAGATGATGGGACACCATCTTTTGCATTCTTGTTCTTTTGTTTATTCTCTTCATCAAGAAGAGAGTGCTCAATATCTTTAAGTGAGAGACTTGGAACATTACTTAGGGTTGATATTAGATTCTCATATGGATCCTTATTTACACTTGCAAGCAATACGACTATTGCTTCATCTTTATCAATATTTTTCTTAAGAGTTGCAAGTAGGGTAATTAGGCTCTTGAACTTGTTAATGTGTATGGTCATGGAAGCATTTTCTTTTATATCCACTTTATAAAACTACATTAGTAATTTTACCTTTGAATTTGTTGCTTGGGTACCAAACATCCTATCAAGTTCCTCCCATGCAGTTCTAGCATCTCTGATGCCAGAGATATGATGTAGCACATCATCACTTAGTCCCCAGGCAATGATGTCTAGTGCCTTGCTATTCAATTTCTTCCATTCTTTGGTTTTTGGTGGAGATACTACAAGGATCCCACTTTTTGAATCTTCTTTCCCCTCATCTGCATCACCTTCATCATCTTTAAAAAGACCCTAGAGGTCTTTCCTCATGAGGTGGTGCATGGTCTTTTCCTTCCAGGCATGGAAACCTTCTCCATTGAACATTGCTATTTGCTCAAGATCTATCATGTTGATAAGATTCAATTAACCAAAAAAAGATTTGTATTTGAATGTGTCAAGAGACACAAGAATATTAGTGTCAAATTGATACTAGTTGAGTATTAATGTATACTAGGTGGTGCTTGATCTGCTTTCTCTCATGAACTTTGTGGATGACTTTTGAGCTTCCTCAGGCAATTCTGGATCTATAGTGAACTTCAGAGAGTGTAACTCAGTGTTAATAGCTTCACTGAGAAGAAATAGTGAAAATGTCAAACTTTCAAGCTTTGGATATGGCTGCCCACAGAGATGATAGTTAGGGTTTCACAAATTGTGATAGATAGAGAGAGAATTTTGGGGAGCCCTTTCAGCCTGAGATTTTCTACTTGGGGGTCTTCAAATGCCCCACAAATATATGGAGATTTGCACCTTGTGCTAGATGCTAGATCAGATTGAATCCCTACCTACAAATTTTGCACCAATTTCATGTATTTCTACAATGGTGGGTCCTGCAAGGCACAATGTCGACCTTTGATGTGACGACGAGGAGTGCCTCAAGATGGGGAACAATTATCTTGAAGAGTGTAAGAGATAATATGCCTGAGTTTTCTCACACTACCTCCTCCAAGGTTAGTAGGTATGACACTCTACATGCACAGTTACGACAACAAGCAATAATTTGTGCAATGCTGGGCACAACAACAAAGACCCCAATGTCCTACTATAAAGTGACACAGAAATTGTTCTTGAGTCATGGAACACTTATTTAGAAGGGTTCTTGAAGAGATTTTTCTTGTGGAGGAAGATCCAAGAGCTCAAGCAAGAGTAGGTGTAGTCTAGCTATGGCAGACATGAAGGTAAAGATGAAGTTGAAGTTGAAAAGGAAGTCATGAGCAAGATGTAAACTGAAAAAAGATGACCCAAGGTGAAGAGAGACTAGGAAAGCAGTGTATGAAGCTATGCCATACTCAGATGAGCTCTGATACTATGTGGAAATGTTGGATCTAGAGCATGGCAGGAGCTATGGCACTTGGAAGGTAAAGAGTGAACTCGTGAAGACATAGAGTTGGAGATAGAATGTCACACAAGTGAATTAGGTTCCAAGATGAAGATTTGGACTCATAAACACAATCTTGTGTGGTTGGGACAATGATTGAGACACTTAACTGAAAGGACAAGAGTACCATCATATTGCATTAATCATCTTGCAAGTACAATGCTTTACAATAGTTGGGTTGTTCCACTCTCCTCACTATGCATATGGAATTCAGGACACCTCTTCCTAGAGCATACATCATTTGTCACTTCTCAACAATTTCCTACTATGCCTGAGGCTATCCCTATGGACAGACCTTTCGCTATAGAACTAGTCGAAGCCTCTCAAAGTGATAAGCATGACCCCCTTGGAGTAGGGTCTCACAGCCTTGGGGATAGCCTAGCGTGATCTTTCTTTTTATCCTATTTGTTAATGTTTTTAATCAAAGATCTAGAAGAACATTTTTAAAAAAAACATAGCCTAAGACATGTTTTCTTCCTTTTGTTAATGTATGTTTTTGAAAAATGATAGAATAGCAAATCTTGGAAACGATTCTTAATCTTTGGATTAATGTTTATGTGAGCTATGCATTCATCCAATTTTGCCTTGAGAAATCAGTTGATGCAGATACTAGATCAAATGTACAACCCCTTACCTTTATATCATGAAAGACGGTGGATGATTATAGCGGAGGATACTATTATATGGATGTAAGCCGTCTACCTTATCTTTAGAATAATACGAAAAGGGTAAAATGGATAGAAGATCTTAAAGTTGTTGAGATCTATCTATTTTATGAAGTTAGTGTAAACTCAACCATGTATTCTAGAGGCAAGAAGATCAAACTAAACCAATATATCTATGAGGAAGTTACAAAGATCCTTCGAGCCGACAAAGTAAAAGTCATAGGTCGCTCTAGTCTCCGCAACTACAAAAGGGACAGATTTCCTAAACTCCCTAAAAAATATAGATTCCTAGATATCTACTCTCAGAATCCAAGTTACTTCATAACAGATGTATCAGAATGTCATGCTTAGATTGTAGCAGGGAATTCTTTTCTGAAAAAAAATAAGATGAACCTGTGAGCTATCTGATTACCTTGTAAATCCATAGATTGATTAATACTTTATCAATAAGAGAAATAATGGAACCTTATTTTCCCTTGAAACCTCTAAAATTGCAGTTTAACTTTGGCAATGGGAAGAGAGTTCTATTTGAAAATTGTTTCAATAAATTCAGTGAGATATAATTTGAGTATCAAACTCTAATATTAATGCTATATAAATTTTCTAAAGTTTGACTTGGGAATTGTTGAAAATTTCCCAGAATTTTGCACCCACAATAATTCTCAACAAAGCCCAAGAGAAAATGAATCTTTTGAAGCAAGTCAAACCTTTGGAAGTTGATGGGAAAGACGAGAATGTGGAAGCCGATGCAAAAATTTGGATCGAATCCATGGAAGATTATTTTACTGCCTGCTGGAAGTGTTCCAGCCAACCAAGCCATGATAGTTAAGATAAAATTAATTGGCAAAGCTCGACTCTAGTGGAAGCACTGGTGCTGAGATCAAGGTTTCCCTAAAAATACCATTACTTGGGGATTTGCAGAAAGAAGCGGTAAGAGGAAGATATTTACCTCTAGCTTATCACACCCAAAAGATGAATGAGTTCTTTAATTTGAAGAAAATGCAATTGACCCTGGAGGTGTATTACTCCAAGTTTGTTTCACTTCTTATATATGCACCCTCCATGGATACGGCTCAACAAGTTTCCAAGTTCTACAATGAGATAAATTATCCTATGAACACTAGTTTGGAATCAATGCATCCAATAAACCTCCAAGATGCTTTCATTAGAGTTGCTTCTATTGTGGGGGAAGTACAATCAAAGCCTAAAAGTAATAAGTTCTAGAGCTATAATAACTAGAACAAATGAGGATTCAAAGGTCAAGCAAAAAGAACTAAATGCCAATTTTACCAAAGTCAGAAGAAAAATGCAAAATCCAATGCAGTTGGAAATTTTGTTCCTACCCAGAAAAACAAGGATGGTCTTAGGTGCTTTCACTATAATGAGCTAGGACATTTCAGGAGAGATTGTCCAAATCTTGGTGGAAACCATCACCAAGGACAATTTTGAGGTTAAGAAAGAGCTGCTCAAGGCCATGGTCAAGTAGTTATGGCAAGAGGGAAAGCATCAAATATTTCCCTAAAAGAGACTAATAGGGAGGAAGACCCTACTATGGAAGAAGATATTGAAAAAAGAACTGTTCATGCTGCACTCCATAGGAAGGGTCTAAATCGTTAATATTCAGTAATACAAACAATAGCAGCTAGTCATCGAGGTAAATCATTAAAGTTTTGATTAACTGTGAAAGTACAAGGGAAGTACACACTCATTTATTTCACCCAAGTGTGCTAAGAAGTTAGGAATAGATACAGTAAATGCATCAAAACTGCTCGTGGAATTAGCAAATGGAAAGGAAGTACTTTCTACATAGCAAACTACCAAGGTAGAGTTTAACCTAGGAGAAAACCTTTCAAGTATGAGGTTTAGTGTAATGAACTTAGGAGCTTATAGATGTTTATTGGGAATGGATTGGCTGATTCCCAATGATGCTCATATCCATTGTGGAAAAGGTCAAGTCACATTTCAGGATTTGAACGATGAAATAGCAACTACACAAGGTGAAACAAGAAAACCTAAAGTTCAATTAGCAAAAGCTTCTCGAATTGCGAAAGGCTTGAAGAAAGGATTACATGTTTACTTGATCAAGCTTAACAAGGTAAATCAAGATGGTCAGAGACAAAAGAAGAACCATCCTAGTTAAAAG
The DNA here is from genome assembly GCF_053477565.2 of Lygodium microphyllum. Taxonomy (NCBI): domain Eukaryota; kingdom Viridiplantae; phylum Streptophyta; class Polypodiopsida; order Schizaeales; family Lygodiaceae; genus Lygodium; species Lygodium microphyllum. The sequence goes on from NC_141140.1 coordinate 63,330,407, forward strand.
AGTACACCGACATATTTCCTGAAGAGCTAACTAAGTTACCTCTGGAAAGAGGAGTCGATCGTGAGATCAAACTTATTCCAGGAGCCGCTCCAGTGGAAAAAATACCTTTTTACAAAATGTCTATTCTTGAAGCCATCAAACTAAAAGAGTAACTCAAGCAATTGTTAGAACAAGCGTATATTCAGCCAACTAGTTCACCATGGGCAGCCCCAATATTATTCCAAAAGAAGAAAGATAGAACTCTCCATCTTTGTGTTGACTACCGAGGACTAAACCAGGTAACAGTAAAGAATAAGTACCCAATCCTAAGGATAGACGAGCTTCTTTATAGTCTACAAGGAGCAAGGATCTTTTCTAAGACGATCTTCGATCAGGATATTATCAGATCAAAATCAAGGATGAAGATATTCCTAAAACCACCTTCAACACAAGATACAGTCATTTTGAATTTATCGTGATATCATTTGTGTTGACAAATGTCCCAGTTACCTTCAACAGGTTAATGCAAGACATTTTCAGACCTCATCTTGATGACTTTGTTCTTGTATTCTTTGATGACATTCTAACTTATTCTAAGGAGGAAGAAGATCATGAACCACATCTTTGCATTGTCCTGGAGACAATGAGAATACGCAAGTTGTATGGCAAGAAGAAGAAGTGTGTCTTCTTCAAAGGAAGATTGAGTACTTGGGATTTATAGTGTCTGCTAAAGGTATATCAGAAGATCTTGTCAAGGTCAAAGATGTTCAAGATTGGCCACTCCCAACCACTATCAAGGAAGTGAGAAGTTTTCTAGGTCTAATAGGATGGTATAGGATATTCATTAGAAACTATGCCCAAATTGCAGCACCTTTTATAGACCTACTCAAAAAGTAAGTTGCCATTATCTGGACGCCAATTAAACAATCTAACTTTGAGTAACGGAAAGCATAGTTTGGTAACTGCTCATATTTTAAGGCTATCTAACTTAAGCAAGGAATTTTAAGTTTTCATAGATGCGAGCTCTCTTGCACTGGGATGCGTACTAATGCAAGAAGGACATAATGTAGCTTACTCTTCAAGAAAGTTGAAAGCCCAGGAAAAGAGATATGCTACTCATGACCTGGAGTTGTTAGTTGTGGTTCATGCTCTCAAATTATAGAGAAATTACTTGCTTGGAAATAAGTTTTCCTTAGACTAATCATAACAATCTTAAGTGGATTTTTACTCAACTTGATCTTAATATGAGGCAACGATGGTGGATCAAAATTATGTAAGAGTATGACTTTGAAATTAGGTTTAGACCTGATAAAGAAAATTTAGTAGCAGATGCCCTTAGTCATAAAGCCTTTCTTAATGCTATTATCACTGAAGAACCATCTAGGGTAGAAAATTTGGCTACAATGGTATCAATGCCAACTAATCCTATCATTGAGTTGACAAAGGATGAAGCAAATAAGGACTCACACTATCAACAATTGTTTTGGGAATTTCAAAATAAGGAACATGGTCCCAAACTCAAGACTAAGTATGAAGAATTCTCTACAAATGAAGATGAAGGACTTGTTTATTTCAGAATGAGAGTATGTATACCTTCAACTCAGACTCTCAAGAGAAGGATATTTTGGGAAGCACAGGACTCTCCTTTTTCAGGACACGCAGGGTATGGAAAAACTCTTAATGCTATTAGGAAAAGCTCTTGCTGGCAAAGACTCAAGGTTGATGTAGTTAAGTATATCATTGAATGTCTAAATTGCCAAAGGGTAAAATCTCAACATGTCAAGTTACCAGCTAAACTTCAGCCACTTGACATTCCCAAGATGAAATGGGAGTTTATTAGCATGGACTTTATAGTTGGGTTACCTTCTGTAGTACAAGGAGGATATAACTCAATAATGGTAATAGTAGACATGGTAACAAAGGTCACTCATCTTATTCCAACAAAAACCAATTGCAAAGCTTCAAATATTGCAATAATTTTCGTAAAAGTTATTTTTAGGTTACATGGGTTACCTAAAAGGATTATCACTGATCATGATTCTCTTTTCACATCACATTTCTGGAAGAGTTTATTTGAAGCCATTGGAACCCAAATTTTTTTCAGTACTCTTATCATACACAAACTAATGGACAAGCAGACAGAACAAGTTAATCAAGTAATTCAGGATATTCTGCATGCATATTGCAACAAGGAACCTAAAAGATGGATTCAGTATCTACCCTTAGTAGAATTTTCATATAATACCTCTTATCATCGAAGTATTCAAATGACTCCATTTTAGGCACTATATGGTCAAGATTGTCGTATGCCACTTAATTTTTCCGATCCTACTCTAAGGGTAGAAGCTTCGAGAAAAATGTTAGAAGAAATGGATGGTCAAATCAAGATTATCAAACATGATATTCAAGCTTCAAGGACCGACAAAAGGCATATGCTGATCTAAAAAGGCAAGAATGAATCTTCAAAGAAGGAGACATGGTCTTCATCCTTGTCCATCCAAAGAAGAGTTCTTTGTCTTCAGGAGAATTTAAGAAGCTAAGTCCAAGATATTGTTGACCCTATAAGGTTCTCAAAAGCTTAGGACCAAGCGCTTACAAGATACAACTCCCTAAGAATATAAAAATCCACAATGTGTTTCATGTTAGCTTAATGAAAGCATACATAGCTAACCCAAACCATATCCTTGATTATCAACAAGTTGTAATACCTAGCCAAGGAGTCCTTAAGCTACAACTTGATAGAGTAATTGATGTAAGGGAGAGAAAATTGAGGAATAGAACCCCTACAGAATACCTTTTCTAGTGGAAGGATTATCTTGAAGAAGATGCAACATGGATAGATGAGAATGTTCTTTATCAACAATATCCACCATGGTTTGTCTCGAGATGAGGACATCTCGATTTCTCTAAGGGAAGAGGGATGTAATACTTCCACACAATTAAAATTTAGTTGGTTAGTTTGAAAGTTAGTTAGTCAATTAGTAAGTTAGTAAGGTTACTAACTAAAGAGTAACTAAAGTAAAAACTAAGTATCATTAATAACTAACTAAATAACAATTAAAAAACAAGCGAGGATTGTAACCTGATATTTCTTTTTCCGGATTGATAAGAATTGTAGTCACCCATCACGGAAGTTACCACATGTGAACAAGAGTTATGAGCCATATTAGTAATTAGTGTTAGTGTGTATAGTATGGATAGTCCAAAATTACTAGATTTTTGGACAAAACTAGTATATTTTTTATCTTTTGAATATTATGTATTGTAAATATCCTAAAAAACTATGGAAACTTCTAAAGAACAAGGTGTCATATAAAAAAAGCAAGTGGCTTTTTCAACAAGTTTTGGAGATTTAATGCAAAAAAGAAGGATTGGTGAAATCGCGCACATTGCGATCGCAGTTTACAAGCAACAAAAGCACTCTGAAGAAGGAGAAGAAGAAGGAGTGATCTAGAAGATTTTTGATCAAGCGTCCTTAGGTTTTACCCCCCTTTCAGAGCCAATAGAACCATTAGATTTGTGATTTGAGCATTAGATTTCATCTTAGGAGTTTCAGATTGCTCATTTTGCTAATATCCCCTCCATAAAGAGCTCTTCTTCTTAGCCAAAACCCTTCTTCTCTAATTTAGCTATAAATAAGAGGCATGGGGAGCAGTTTAGAGAGGCACAAGGAGACCACAAGAGGCTATGAGAGTGAGGTAGAGAGAGGGAGGTAGAAGGATACCTCCCAAGAGGTTGCAAGACAGAGCTAGAGAGAGAGAGAGAAAGAGAAAGAGAGAGAGAGAGAGAGAGAGAGGAGGATTACTCCAAGAGGCTGCGAGAGAGAGAGTTAGCTCAACCCCTTGTCTTAGTCTTCGACTAAGCCAACTTCTCTTACTCTCTCACATCCCAAATTCATTCCTTTTTTTAAATCTCTCGGATCCACTTGCAAACGATGGCTCCAAAGCGATGAGGTGGAAAGAACATGAGAACCACCACAACTGATCAAAGAACGGGTATTGCCGGAGATACGGGAGTGCTTGAGGTTACCGGAGTTGCCACTATAATAGAACATCAGGTGTGGCAAATGTAAATGCAAGCAAAGAGGAAATTTGCAATGTCGTTGTGCCAATAACTAGGTTATTCATGTTTCAAAAATAGGCTATTATTTTCATATTACCACATAAAATAATAAGATTTTTACCAAAATTTTACATAAAATATTAACTTTTATATTTTTCACTTACAAGGATTTACAATTTCATCTAGAAAGGGGATTAAAACACATATAAATGGTTAACTGCTACCTATGATTTGTAGTTAGATTAATCAAGATCATAATTCGTAATATCATGATAGAGATAGTTGTAGGAGGATATTATACAAAATGACTAAAAGACTATATGTGCACTCGAGATTAATAAAATAACTTGATATATTGTCAACGTGACAAGGTTAAGGTTGATTAATGCTTGTTATGAAAAGTGAATGTTTATTTAAGGGTCTTGTAAATCATCTCGCAAAATCATTGCCACAATATTTTTTATAGAGAAAATTTGCTTATGTTGAGTAAGTTAGTCCCCCAATGGGAAATTCATGTCTTGCTTAATATGTTGTAAGAGATGTACTCAACACTTCTTTATGGGGAGCAAAATCCTTTTTAGAATATAAGCCCTCCTTAGGATAAGGTCTACCTTGGCTATGGAAGCTGTGAACTGCACAATGGTGTGATTTTCATTGTTTGAAAGGATTGTTAGTGTTTGATAGAATCTAGATCTCTAATTAAAAACATTAAAAAAAACAGGATAAAAGGAAAGATCTCGCTAGGCTACCCCCAAGCTAGCTGCAAGACCCTAGTCCAAGGGGGTCATGGTTATCACTTCGAGAGGCTTAGACTGACTTCGTAGTAGTGAAAGGTCTGTCCAAAGGGATAGCATTCGGCAATAGGAAATGTAGGTGCCATGGGGGGACTTTGGCCGTAAATTCCACATTACTCCTAGAATCTAACAAGCCCCTTTCTGACCTAGGATGGGATCCTCGAACCCTAAATACTAGTTACAAGGGTGGAATCTTGGTGGGTAGAATACCCTCGTGGAATTTTGTATATCTTTCACAGGGTGTTCGAAAAGATGGAAATTGTAATAAACATCCAATATAATAAAGAAAATTATTTTACTCAAGGGTTTTTTAAATTGTATGTGTGTCCATGAGATAAATTACGTGAAAGAATCTGTGATTTAATGGACTAATTAAGGAAGTTATTTATACATGTTTCAATAAATGTGCTATAGGTAATTGTAAAAATAAAGATGATTATGTCATCAAAGGAAAGTAGGTTGGTGTAACCCCCGATGGGTCCATAAGGTGGTCTCGGTTAGCTGGGAGCTTTTCTAAATGAGCGATAGAAATAGAAAACGATAAATTGACCAGCTAGTTGTTAGGTAGAACTAACTTGCATTGTTTTAGGAGACCAGAATGGGATTTTGGCTTATGGACAGGAGAGTTGATGTACCGCACTCCCCTCTGTCTCTCATTGTTAACCCACAGACAAACAAGGTGGAAAATCCAAAAAATCTAAAGTGGAAGACAAGGCTAAGGCAAAAGCGGAATGGAGGATGAAGGCATGCCAAGAAAAATCGAGAAACTCAAGAAGTGTGAAAAGGTCCTAAATCAAGGAGAGGCGCACAAGAAAAAGCACAAGTTAATACTTTCGTAAAAGAGCGCAAGGTGCACCTTGATTTATTTTAAGAGCATCGGAGCTCTGACTCGTGCAAATTGTAAAGGTAAATTGGCGGTATGAAGGAAACTAGGAAGATAGAAGAACAATGGAAAAAATGGCCCAGGCTATGGCCAGGCTATGGCCAGCCATGTAAAAAGGGGATGATGCCCAAAGGGGATCTAGGGCTTTGTATATAAAGTTCAAAAGATGAATGAGGGCTCATTCTTCTGTGTGTGGCAAAGTTGACTCTTCTTCTTCTCTTCTTCTCTTCTCTTCTCTTGCTTGCTTGTGAGTGCTTGAGGGAGGGAGTGTGAGTGAGTGAGGGAGTGAGTGTGTGAGGGTGACGGATCTTGGAGGTGAAGCCCTCCTCCATCTCCTCTCTTCTTCTTATCTTCTCTTCTCTCATCTTGCACGTGGCTATGGAGGATGGAGCTTAGAGGTGGAGGTTTGAGGATGCTTGAGCTTGCATCAAGAATCGTGGAGCTATCAGAGTGCTTGAGAGGGGAAGCAACTCAATCGGGTATCAAGGTAAGCTCACTACACTCATAGAGAGGGATGGCGCATTGGCTGTGTGAGAGGTAGCCATTAGTGCTTGCTTGAAATGCTTGAGTGAACAATAAGCGGTCCGTGGGTGTTGGGGTTGAGGTTAAGCTCACATCTACATTCCATTGCCAGAACCAATGGATTCAAGCTTGAGTGCTTGCATGCTTCAAATCGAGCATCCAAGTAAGGGTTTCATCCTTGAACCGGAGCTTGAGGTAGATAGGAGGTTTTGGGTTTTAATCCATGCTACAAGTAAGTATTTTTGGTTTTTGATGATTGGTTGAGTAGGAGAATTTAATTCAGTACCTTGCTTTTGATTTTTGTCGCATTTAGAGTAGGATAGGAAGGAGAGATCAGAGTGGGAAGCTTATAGCTTAGTGCTATAAAACAGTACAGGAGGGCAGATGGGAAAAAAGAGGGCTCAGATGTCTCAGAGTTGCAGGTGGAGTGATAGGGAGGGTTGAGGTGCTGACCAGATAGGGTTTAAGGTCATGGGTGGCTAGGAAAAACCTCATTTGCACTCCTGGTTTTGAGAGAGAGAGAGAGAGAGAGAGAGAGAGAGAGAGAGAGAGAGCTTGTAGGTCCAGGCCTACATGAGATCGATCAAAACATATCGAGGCTTCCAGTGAGATCCAAGTATAGGATGCCCTTGGTCTATACTCCTTCTTGATTCCTAGAAGTCCTTGTAGGTGCTAACAACATTTAAGTGAGAATTTTTGGCAAAAACATGATTGACACGCACTTTGGTGGGCGGAATCAAACACTCCCCATAATGTCCAATTCCCAGAATCGAACCAATAGACTCGTTTGACTCCCAGAATCAGACCAAGTTACTGTCTGATTCCCAGAATCGGACTCGGAAAAAACCACCTGGTCCAATTGGACACACCTGTGCAATTTTGAAAATTGGACCATTTCCAAATTAGATTCACCACTTTTATTCGATTCTGGGAATCGAACAAGAAGAAATTAGACATCACTTTATCAGATGCTCGACCTGTCCAATCCCAACAACCGAACCACAGAATAAGACCAACATACCTGTCCGATCAGAGATACCTTTGAATCGGACAAACCACCCTTGTCCGATTCCTAGAATCGGACATACTCCAATGGGGACCAACTTAAGCTGTCTGATCGGACACACCTGTCCGATTGTGACAATCAAACCCAACCCTGTGCGATTCCTAGAACTGGACCCTCATAAATCAGACACAGCAAAAGAAAGAAAATCTGGAAATTTGACAAGCCCCGGCTAACGAGGAGCGTGACTTGCATCGAAAGAACCCACTGAATGCCTCACATGTAGTTACAAACCTAGAGATTGTGGGCAAATAGGCTAGAATTGTGTTTGGTGCTGTGGGCTGATAGCAAGACCCCAACTCGACTTAGTAAGCCGAATGGGATAGCATAGCAAACAAACCCGAGAAGCCGACGAGAATAGTTGGGAACCAAACACACAACTCTACCAAGCCAACCCGTAGACTAGAGATCCGGAGAGCTACACACGCTTTGTTTTCTCACTCACCCTGGTTTCCATCACTTGAAGCACACTATTTGAAAAGAGCTAAAAGCTTGATTTTGCACAGTCCATGGAAAGGAATACACACACGCACACACTCACAAAGTGAGGGTAAGTTGAGAATTTCTTGCAATTAACAAGGAATTTACTCGGACATAAAACTTTGAAGGAACCCACCAGTAAGAGAAGACCTAAAGACATAGAGGGGTGGTCAAATCCCCAAAGGTAGGCCCAAGTGAAGAATACAGCCAAAAGCTCGGCACAACAAGGATAGGCACTATCGTGGAAGTGGATCTACCTCACCTTATCAACTTGATCAACAACTTGGCAGAGCAGGAAGCTTTGGACATGGAAGAGGGTAGCTCAGACCATAGGAGCAACAAAGAGGTGAACCTAGGTGATTTTTCAGAGGTTGTCCAATGGTTAGCGCACAAATACATTGTTCAAACTTGGATAGAACACCGTGGTAGACCTGTAGAGGACGTCATGATAGACCTCGAGGAAGAGAGGAATCTAGCTCATAGGGCTCTGCAAGGCCTAGCTGCATACAACCAAGACTAGCAAACTAGGAGCTTGTGCCAGAGTTGGGAAATGCAAGAGATCCATAGGAATGCTAGCTCTAGTAGGCAGAAATTGACTGGATGGCAAGAAAGCACTAGAGGAAGACCTCACACTGAGCTAGCTTTTGACTTGAAAGCGACTGCTAGATAACACGATAGCAGAGTAAATCTTGGTAGCATTAGCAACATCACCACTAGTAGGGTTAGGGGTTAACCAAGGCTCTAAGAGCCAATCGAAAATCCCTATGGTAGCAAAGTAGCTAGACAAGTACCAAGAAAACAATGATCCATACAACTTCATGGAATAGTTCGAGCAGATATGAGAGGCCAATAGCCTTATCAATCCTGCTCAATGCTCCCAAGCTTTTAGATTATGCTTAGGTGACAAAGGCCAGACTTGGTACACAAGTTTGGATACCACAGAGTGTGCCGATTTCAATAGCTTGAAAAATCTCTTCATTAAGAGATTTTTCAAACCTGGGTACTCTGACAACCTGCTAGTGTGACTCATGAACATCAAGCAAAGAGAGAAAGAGGATATTCGAGATTACGTGACCCAAGTGAGGAGCCTCTTCAAGAGAATCCCAATGGGGCAAGAGACCAACCAAAAGAGCGGTGTCCACAATATTCATCAGTAGAATACAAAGCAAAGAGCTCTACAAAGCCTTGACTGGTAACTCGAGCTTGCGGTGAGACACACAAGCAAGGGTCTTTGAGGAAGTTATTAGAGTGGATGACCAACTCAAGGAAAGAAGCTCCAAAATCTCAAATTGAGAAGAGTTTAGTACGAGGAGTTCCGAGAGGGCCTCAATGCCGAGTGAGAGAGCAAACCCAAGCAAGTAGGACAAAGGGAAGGGCATCGACTCGAGAGAGGAGCTAATAGAGATTAGGATGGGCATAACCAAACTATAGGAGATGATGAGACTACCAACACGCCCACATGTCCAATGCGTACATTGTGGCAGGAACCACTTGCCAACTGAGTGTCAGGACCCTAGGTCATGACCTTATACCAATTGTGGTAGGTTCGGCCATGGCACCATGCGTTGTAGGCTACCTCGGAGACTCCGTACCTGCAGCCTTAGGGTCAACCCTACATTGAGAACAAGCCACCAAACTTTTATGGAAGGGGAGCTCTACTAGCTCTCCCAACATCTAATGATGCTAAGCTGCCATCCTTGGGTGGAAAATAAATCCTACAGGTATCCCTAGACCACCTGGACCCTATGTGACCCACCTAAGGAGTGATACTCTATTCCAATATATGTGGATGAGCCTAGCGACAATGAGGGTTGTGTAAACCCATACATGTCTTATGATGAGGAAGGCAATGCAATCCTTATGGACTATCGACCAGTACCTATGATGGCATTAGGGAGGGGGAGGGGAAGAGGCCTAGGAGCACAAACCCGAGAGCCGATCGTGTGGAGTTGTGGTCACCCAGGACATATTTTTTTGCAGTGCCTCAAAGATGGAGAAAGCAGATAGAGATAAGGCTAACCTCAGATGTGTTGCTTATAAATGTTGCATCATTTTATGAAAGCAACTGCTGCACATGAATGTTTGCAGACTAGGGAGAGGGCTAAATATGTCAAGTGTTTTTCTGAAAACTGAAAAGCCCTAGTTAAATTGTAGTTAGGTTTGATTTTTGCTAGCTTACTTATTTGTGACATTTTGTCTTGTTATTTCGTAGTTGGATTTCTTGTGTTTGTTTAGCCTAGGATTTGCTTCTGTCATTTTGTTTGATTTGTTGAGTGTGAAACTTGATAGCCTTGGTCGAGCTTGGTATTTTTTTGGACAGGTTGAAGTTGGAGTTTGCTATTAGCTACTGAACATTGAGGAGTTAGGTATGTATTCTTGTCGAGACTCTTACACATCACAGGGACTATGGGTTCATGAGCACTTCACGTTACACTTGTTGATGCACTATACTCAGGGGTCGTCTCCTGTTCTTATCAAATACTTCCATGCCATGGGTTGGGATTATGCACATTTTGCATCATCATTGAGCACTTACACGGCATGAGGTCCACTACAACTATATGCAGTAAATCTTAGATGCACACGCACATGAGAGAGCACCTGTCATTGAGCACGCACATTTCTTGCACGCACCATTTGGGATGTTCACTTCACAAGCATTTTCATGGCATAGTGCTTCTGCATGAGCCATAAACCATTTTCAGCTGGTACAACCTCAATACCCAAGAAATACTTAAGATCTCCTAGATCTTTTATGTCAAATTTAGATTTCAGCATCTTCATTGCATGCTCAATTTCCATGTCATCATCTCCAGTAATTATTAGGTCATCAACATATATGACCAGCACTACCAAGCCATTGTCAGTCTTCTTTATGAACAGGTTGTGATCAGCCCTGCCAACAATAAATCCAAGGCTCTGCAAGTAGCTGCTGATCCTAGCATGCCAGGCTCTCGAAGTCTGCTTCAGCCCATACAGTGCCTTTTTCAGCCTGCACACATAATGCTGAAAATCAGGGTGCTCATACCCTTTCGGCTGAACCATATATACATCCTCTGCTAAATCACCATTGAGGAATGCATTCTTGACATCCATCTGCTGCAATTTCTAGCCTTTTGCAGTAGCCAAGGCAATTACTGTACGTATGGTTGCCATATTTGCAACCGGGCTGAATGTTTCATCATAATCCAATCCATACTATTGAGCATATCCTTTGGCAACCAGCCTGGCTTTGTATCTTTCCACACTGTCATCAGACTTACATTTGATTTTATAGACCCATTTTCAGCCAATGGTCTTTTTCCCATCAGGCAGTGGCACTAGATCCCAAGTTTGATTTTTAGCCAAGGCATTCATCTCTTCATCCATAGCATTGCACCAATTTTCATCCTTTACTGCTTCAGCATAAGTACCTGGTTCTTTGATCTCCATCACTTTTTTCATATAAGCATAGTGCTTTGCAGCATAATCAGTGCACGTAAACCTATCAACAGGTCTCCTGATCCTCTTTGATCTCCTGAGTTGTGGCTCACTCTGAGCTTGCCTCTCATGAGGCGGCACATAATGGCTCTGCTTAGCACCTAGCGTCATAACAGACAGAATCCCCAGTTCGATGTCTAACCTGTCACTGCTCGATGACTCATAGCCTGCTGTGAGTGGTCCTATCACATCCTCAAAAACCTTTTCTTTTCCTTTTCCCTTATCATTTCTCCCCATCACTGACATGTCTGTGTCAGTGGACACAGAATTATGATTCCGTAAGCGTCTTGACCAAGGACTCACTGCGGAAGATACGTATGCTGTCTGATCACTCATAGAAGTACTCTCTGCAGGAGTATTTTCAGCATGATTCATACTAGGTGCTCAATCAGTAGAGGCACCACAACTGGATTCCCATACCATGATGCTAACTCATCAAAGACTACATCTTTGCTGATGAGTATCTCATGGGTAGAAGGTACATAACACTTGTATGCTTTCCGTTCCTGTGCATATCCCAAAAATACACTCTTCACTGCCTTAGGATCCAATTTCTTCCTCTTCTCATCCGGTATATGCACATACGCAATACATCCAAAGACTTTCAAGTGCCTGATATCAGGTCTATGACCATACAGTTTCTCATAAGGGGTGACTGCATGTATTCCTGCTGTAGGAGTGCGATTCAACACATAAACTGTAGTCATTACTGCTTCACTCCAATAGGCATTAGGCAAACACTTCTCATTTAGCATAGCTCTTGCTGACTCCATTAAGACTCTGTTCTTCCGTTCTGCAACACCGTTGTGCTATGGTGTATAGCTACATGTGAGCTGCCTTCTGATCCCATACTTGGCAAGATACCTGTCAAATTCTTTGGATACATATTCACCTCCTCCATCTGATCTCAAGCATGATATGCAGTAGCCAAGTTCATTTTCAGCATGTTTTTTAAAGTCTCTAAAGACTTCAAACACCTCATCTTTATGCTTCAAAATGTACAGCCAAGTGTACCTGACTGAAATCATCAATAAATGAGACATAGTACCATGCACCTCCAAAAGATGCATTATGTGACCATCCCTAGACATCAGAGTGCACCAACTGCAAAGGCCTAGTGCTGTTTTGTACATGTCTCATGAAAGGAAATAGTGCCTGCTTCCCAAACTGACATGCAGGACACACATGCCCAAAGTCATCATACTTGAATTTTGGTAATCCAAGTACGACTGCCTTCTGCTGCATGGATTTTAGCTTCTGTACATTTACATGTCCAATTCTCTTGTGCCAAATCTCTACATCTCTGATGGCACTCTCATCATGAGCAAACATAGCTGCTTTAAGTTCAGGAATGGTCGCTTCCAAAGTAAACATCCTGCCATCCCTTCTGCCCTTGGCAATTAGCTTGCAGCCATTTCCATACTCCTCAATGAAACATCCATCCTTGTTAAATCTCACTTGCAAATTCAGTTCTGCCATTTGATCCATAGACAACAAATTCTTCGTTATGGTCGGTACATGTAAGACATCATGCAAACCTTTCTTCTTGCCATCAGGCATCATCAATGGAACAATCCCTTTATGCTTTATGTCGTGTTGGGTGTCATCTCCAGTACATAGAGGACCATGTGTACCTACAACCATCTCATCAAACCACTCTCCATGCGGAGTCATGTGGTTTGATGCACCAGAGTCAATGTACCACCTATCATCTCTGTTCTGCCTTGACGCAGTCTTGGACACATGATGCATGGCAAAGAGTCTATCAACCTGATCATCCTGACCACCACTAGAGGATGCATAATGCCCATGTTGTTTCCCTTTTGCCTTCATGTCATTCTACTTTTTGTAACATTCCTTCGCTATGTGCCCATACCTGCCACAATAATGGCAATCTTTGTCCCTGTTGGACTGATCAGAAGACTGCCAAGATCCAGATCCACCTCCTCTTCCTCGAGGTGATCTCCCCCTGCCTCTAAAACCACCAGATCCTCGCTGGCCCTATGTATTGGCACCATGCCAATTTCCTTGCTACTGCTATTGTCCATAGGCATTACGAGTGTCACCACGACCTCGATATGAATCACGGCCTCTGTCTCCTCTACCATGTTGGCTAGAGTATAACACAGTGTCTCTACTCTGAGAGGCATTGGAACCTATATTTAGGCCAAGTTTGACCTCCTCATGCAGCAACAATGCAACCAGTTCTTCCCAGTCAGGGGGATCTGCTCTAACTAAGATGGAAGTGTCAAATGCTTTGCATTCTTTCCCTAAACCATTCAATGCAACAGCAATCATATCATCTTCTGATACCCTTGAACCAATGGTTGCTAACTGATCAGCTATGGTCTTGATCTCCGTGGTATACACCTGGATGCTCCTGCCATTTCTAGACATATTATTGAACTGCTGTTTCAATTGGATCTTCCGTGCATGTGTCATGGTTCCATAATTTCTCATCAGTATATCCCAAGCATCCTTCGGAGACTCACAGCCAGTGATTTGAATAGCCATAGCATTGGATATACATAGTGAAAACCAATGCAATACCTTACATGCTCTTTCAGTCCATAACCTATGAGCTCTCTTCTGTTCATTTGTTGCATTTTCTTCAGGCAATTCAGGAGCTGCTTCATCTCCTGTGCATAAGTCCCAATATCCTCTGCCAACCAGAAAAATTTTCATTCTGAATTTCCATAATGCAAAGTTTTTTTTGTCTAGCTTTTCTCCAACTATTTGCATGATATTATCAGTCCCATGTGCATTAGCCATGATGCAACAGACTATATGTCAAATGCCTGACTCCCTGCAAGTCTATAAGTCAACTTGACTGACTTCATCCCTTGGCTGTTTATGATAGTTTGTTGGTTATTCTCTGCTTAGATATGCAATATTTCAATCTGAAAAACACTGGTACATACTCCCCCTGACACTTGGCAATCACTAAGATATTTCAACCATGTGTGTATGGACTGCAATCAATGCAAAGCTAGCATGTATTCAAGCAAACTATTTATGATCAGACATGCAGTCTATAGGCATAAAACTTGAGTGACCAGTAGCTTCTTTGCAGTCCAAAAATGAGTGTATATGATCCAAAAATACACCTACAGTAGTCCAGATGTTGACCTCTGCATTACGAGGTTCCAAACAAGTCAATCTGACACTTTATGCATGTACTGCAAGTACCAAAACATAGTAATCTGGCTACAAATTTCAATCAGCCAAAGACATTCAATCATAGTGTATTTCAGTCCAAGAACTGCAAATACATTCCATCCATTCACTACTTGATGACAAACTTAATACATGAGCATTCGGTTAACCAAAGACAACCCGTCTTCAAGGAGTCAAACCCGTCCTAGAAGAGGCAAGTCGAGAGTTGCATCAACTGTTTGTAACCAGCCCACAGTCAATGAGCACAAATGACAGTTTCTATTCAACTTCAAATTAGTCCAGATTTGAGCATTCAATGCTCTCGGTACTTCACAAGTACTTTGCATTTATGAAGACCCACCTAGCATTTACTATGACCAAGTAAGCATCTATAGGCTCTCAACTTCGAAATGTAAACTGTCATAAGAGTAAAAACTATTTTCAGCTAGTTAACTCTCTACAAATCTGAGAGTTTAACTCTTCAAAGGCATTTCATTCCAGCCATGATGAATATGAGGCATCCCATGAAGTTTTTGTATGCCAACTCTACTATTTAATGACCAGAACTGTCTGCTAGTATATTACAGATCTGTCTCAACCTTACATACAGTCCATGTCTATATGCAGGCTGAACATAGAGCTGCTAATGCTGCCCATAGCACTGACTTATTGCATAGTCTCAATAGCCTTCCACTAACATGGCCTTTGTGTATTGTCTTAAGGAGGTATGGTGCTACCAATTTTTCCATACATTAGGCGCATTTTCCTGAGAGTCATGTGGCCTGCATGCTGAATGTACTCACGTTTTTACTGCTGCTTCTGGTATGGGAGATGCCAAGCACTAATCAGTGCTCACTATTCTTCAACCACCAAGTAAAATGCCACCATTGATGTCAAGCATATAGGTGAATGCTTCATCACGTTGACCATCAAAACAGGCACAGATTTTCAGACAGTTCATGATGTTTTCCAGGCGCTGATTTTTAGATATATTTTCCACTATTTGTTGCTTCCAATGCTGATCATAATCTACTGCATATGTAATATTCCCCACCCGTGAATATTGACTTCCCGCACACTGCGTAAACATCGTGCAAAGGTTATTTTTCATGTTGAAATTGCCGGCAGTGTAACCTGTGACCTGCACACAAGAAATCGGGACCTCTGCATTGGCAAGGCAAACCCGAGGATTCAAACCCACAAATAGCATGTAAACGCCCTCTTGGGAGGGGCAAAGTGAATATTATCAAGGAAATTTTTTTTTTTTTATCCCTTTTTCCCCAGCCGATGCATGACTGGAGAAAAGGGAGTGTGGGGGGATGGGACTTGAGGGAGTCGTGGACTGCATGGAGAAGGGGGAAACCCATGCAAGGGGGCCACGTGGTGGAGCTCTTCTCCCCCCCCCCCCTTGCCTATATATACTCCCTCTAAGGTGGGGAGGAAAGGGGGGGGAGGAAAGGCGGATACTGCTGCCCACGTCGTTGTTGGGGAAGGGAGGGAGATGAGGCTGCTGCCATCACCGTAGGCCTGAGGCTGCGTGGAAAGAGGAGGGGAGAGTCGCTCTCCTGCTGGGGAGCCGCCGTGAGGACGCCAAATCTGATGCCGCTGCTGACAAGAACCGCCGCCACCACGACCAGCCGTCAAACTGCCGCCATCACGTCACAACTCCTCCCTGTCCCGACGCTAATCTTTCCCTCCTCCTCAACCTTTACCTTTAATCCATGTGGGCTCGTAGAGAGCAACAGCTTCCCAGAAGCTTTTGGAAGCTTCTAAAGTACAAGGCTTAAGGCCTTGTGCACACGGGTTCCACCGCGGGGGGGGGGGGGGGGGGGGGGGGGTTAAAAGCCCTCCCTTAAAGCCCTTTCCCACAGCTTCTAAGGGATAAGGCTTTGGCCTTGTTCCTGTGGCCTTCTCAGGAATTTCCTGCATACAAGGGAGAAGGCACATCTCAAGGCTGTTTGGAGAAAGCGTAGAAGCGAGGGTGATCCGCAAAGTTTGTGACCACGCCTACAATGGCTCCCAAGAAGACGCAAGGCGCGCCTGCGGGAGGTTCTTCCCCGAACTTACACG
This sequence comes from Lygodium microphyllum, assembly GCF_053477565.2. Classification (NCBI taxonomy): domain Eukaryota; kingdom Viridiplantae; phylum Streptophyta; class Polypodiopsida; order Schizaeales; family Lygodiaceae; genus Lygodium; species Lygodium microphyllum. The sequence continues at coordinate 63,346,896 of NC_141140.1, forward strand.
TGGATATCACCGCGGATCCACAAATCCAGGTTCCGTGAATATATTTCCACATGAAGAGATGTTTTAAATACGCTTAATTCCATAGGGAAATTCATTCTACGTTATCATTAATTCATGGGTAGTGATAAAAGTACATTCGATAAATTATAGATAAAGGATCTGTGCATATCATGCATCTACAAAGTTATGAATGAAAAGTACTTACTCTCTCTATGAACTTAGTTGCAATTGCCTTTTCAAAGTGAAAGCCACATATGGCCTAGGGTTAAAGGGGAAATTGTTAAGTGCATTGGTCATGTAGGAAAGGAGTATTTTGCATTCCTTCCTTATGATTCGCGTGAGGGATTTGTTAACTTCTGTTGCACGGCATGATAAAGAACCCCGATCTTATAAGTTGCATGGAAAAAGATGCTTGGAAATGGATTAAATCAACACTTGCCTTAGTGTTGCATGAGCTTCATTCACGATATTGTTGTACCTAAGGGTCGCATTTACACATTCGAAAATTTCATTTCATCAAGTTGCTTTTAGGAATGATTGCATGGCTTATAAAAGCATGAAATTCAAATACTTAGACAAAAGGTTGTAAGTGTTATTCCTTGATTTAAATTCTAGTAAGCCCTATGTAGGTTATTCTTCAAATTATCCTGCCTTTTGACTTTAACAAAAAAGGGGATAGGGTTATTGCGGATCTTATGGTGCGTGGAAGTAATGAATTGTAACATTTTGCGACTATTTTCCTACTTTAGATCAAGTATATCATCTCTAGGAAAGAATTGTCCTTGTCATAAGACAAGTAGGTCAATTTACCCAAGTCATTTGTGGTATCACGACGGCTAGGGTTTCGATAAAAACCTCAAGTACTAGCTAGGGCTTGGCACGTAGAGATGTAGCCAAGTATCGTACTTGGACGTCAGGTCGAAGTCCTCAAACCCAAAGGTCCTACCCACCTTCCCGGAAAGTTGAGCCAATGGGACGCACACGAAAATAATGATCTAGGGTTTCTACCCTAAGGATCATTCGACCTAATGCCAGAACTCGGATTGAGTTGGAATCCCTAGGACCGAACGTTGTCGGCCTAGTGCGATTAGGATTGCGTTGTGTAAGAAGACACCCTAAACCCTACTTCGAGTCTAATCATAATTCTTTGACCAGAAAACACCATTCAATGGGTGAAATGATCTCTTGGAATGGAGGCGACACTTGTGCAACAAGTTGCAACGTCGCATAGCCTTGTGGATTGATCACAAGAAAGTTTTGCCATTCCTTGGAATGAAGTTGGCAAGTTCTTGCGCTAGTTTAACTTGCAAGGGGATGAGTAGTCATCCTGTTACATCACCCTCATTGGGGAAAATTGCCAAGTTAAGGAAAGTTAGGTATCTGCTTGGTCGCAAATGATTAATCAATAAATTAAAGCAACATGGCTGCCAGGATTTACTATTAATAAAACCTAGCGTATTGGTTAAGTTGGGTTAAGAGGGTATGGCCCTAACCCAAGGACAATAGGAATCTTGCCAAGTTGAAATTGATTCCGGATCGAATGTTGGATGCATTCAAAGAGAAGGATTCACTCCTTAACAGTTTGCCAAATAAACGACCACTGGAATTGATTGTGCTTGTAACAGTTTAGAAAGCACTGTTTGCATTGTTTGCTCAAGAAACTAAAGAATGAAAAGATATATAAATGCTTCAGGTTGAAGGCCTGAAGGGAGAGGCAGCTTCAGTTACCCCCGACTGCCTGCCTGACCCTAACCAAGGGGGTTGTTGACTGCACCGGGAACGTGGACCGAACCCGCCGCGAGAGGTCTTTCCGTTGAGCGCTACTTGGAGCAGGAGGACGCTTGGGTGCCAGGGGGGGCTCTGGCCGTAAATCCCTCGCCTTCCGGGTCCTGCACAAGAGGCTAACGTGACTCGGGATTGGATCTCGAGGCCCGCATACTAGTCTACGGGCAGAAGCTTGGAATAGTGATCCCTAGCGGATTACTGGATAGCCTTCGAGCGGATTATGGACAAGCCTACGGGCGGAACTCCTTGTATTTCAAAGATAAAATGATGATATGATAATAAAGAAGTTGTTTGATATTGTTTTTCTATGTCACGTGATAAGATTACGTGAAGGAACCAGTGCTTAATAGGGTTAATCAAAGAAGCTGTATGTTATATGTCAAATTAATGTGTTAGGTAATTACATAACTAAAACAAACCGAGGAAAGTGCGGAGGATGGACCATGGGTCCGTCCTATGGATGGGTGGTCCCGGTTAGCCGGGAACTTTTCTGGAAGAACAGCGGGATGAGCATCATCATCAAAACAAATAACGAGAACGATGACCTAGAGTTACATCTTACCCGATTTACGCTGTTTTAGGGGAACGGAATGGGACTATGCCTTATGGCAGAGAGGTTGAGCCTTGCATCCCTCTCGTTTCCCATTCTCCTTGAACTAAGTGCAGTACGAATCCGCTTCAGACCTGGCGTTTCTGCGTAAAGTAGTTCGATCGGGTCTGACGCTAGTTGTTAGCTAATGACCAAACAGGAAAACCTTAATTCCGGTCGATCCTAAGCGGGAAACGGCCAGGACACTTCCGCTACATGGCAGACGCGGAAAGACCTAGATTGCAAAACCCGTAACATTCTATGGGAGTGCCGGGCAGAGTTTTCTAGACAGCCTTTCCGATGGACTGCCAAGACGTGTCCTAGAGGATTCTAGTGGACACGTTACAGTTGGTATCAGAGCCGACCAACAACGGAATTGTTTTTATGAGATCTCAATAAAATGAAGTAAAGAAATTGTTGCTCATTTCAATACTGTCTTGCAGAACCATGAAGCGTGGAACAAGTTTTTGGTGTTCCGGATCATGTTTATGACTGCAATACATTCTCCGCATTATAGGCAGAGAGTTGAAATGATGAACATCCTCGAGCAGATTTATAATCCATCACCTTTATACATAGAACGAAGATGGACTGGGTCTTCAGGAATCTACTACATAGCTGCCCACCGGTTCGCTTATCTACAAACCAACCTAAAGAGGATCAAGTGGTTGGAAGACTTGAAAGTCGTGAAGCTGTTCATTTTTGTGGAAGCTCACGTAAATTTGACTTTGCATATTCAAGGTCGGAGGGTTGAATTAAACTCATATGTATATGAGGAAGTAACCCGTGTAATCCCAGCCGACAGGATTAAGGTGTTGGGCCGCCATGGGAAGTATGGATTCCAGCGGAAAGGATATCCTGAACTTCCAATGAATTATCGATTCCTAAAGATCCATGACCCAAAACCCTACTATTATACAGTTCCTGTAGACAAATGCAATACAACGTTATTCTCCCCAAACTGAATGTAATGATTGGATTATCATCACACGAGATGTTGTATACGGCTACGCCCATGTAAATATAAATAAGGACTTCTTTTATCAATATCCGATTGTGCATCAGGGTTGTTACAAAAAGTTAAGCAGCTTCATGATTTACGAGATAGCCAAACTAAAGATAAGCTAGTGTCATTTATCATACAATAACGTTAAGAAAACTTTTACTCAGGCACAACCCCAGGTACAGGTTCCAAATTCGCCCCCTACATCAAGTACTACTGTGATCCAGGAGAAGAAGTTCCTCCTCAAACAGATAAAGCCACCCGAGTTTGACGGGAGAGGCAGATTCGTCCAGTCTGATGTTGAGATTTGGATTGAATCTATGGAGGATTACTTCGAAGCAGCTGGTACTGCACCTACCAATCAGGCCATGCTCGCCAAATTAAAACTCACCGGTGAAGCTAGACTATGGTGGAAACAATGGTGCAGGGATCAAGGGACTTCAGAGGGGTCCGTTACCTGGGAGAAGTTAAAGCAAGCCGTGCAGGGGAGATATTTGCCACCTGCATATCGTACACAGAAAATGAATGAGTTCTATGAGCTAAAACAGTTAGGACTCACCCTTGACGCATACTACTCTAAATTTGTCTCACTCTTAAAGTATGCGCCACAAATGGACACGACGCAGCAGGTGTCCAAATTTTGCGCAAGCTTAAATCCACCTGTAAATACTCGTCTCGAATCTATGCGACCATCAGATCTTCAGGATGCACTCATTCGAGCGGCACCTATAATTCAGGAAGTGCAAGCTAGACCAAGGGGTATTAAGAATTGGTCTTATAGCGACCCAAACAGAGGAGCATTCAGACCCCAAGTGAAGAGAGTTCAAGGTCTCAATCAGGGACAAAGGAAGAAAGCAAGGACAAATAACGTCAACAACTTTGTTCCTACTCACAGTAATGGCCGAAACCTCCGATGTTTCCACTGCAACGAACTCGGTCACTTCAAAAGGCAATGTCCCAAGCTCAGTGAGGGACACCGTCAAGGTGCAGGCCGCGGTCAAGGAGCCGCCACCCGTGGAAGAGGAAGAACTGCCTGCATTACCAATAGGCAAAGATGTGAAGCAGAAGAAGAGGAAGATCTGACTATGGAAGCAGAATTCGAAAGAGTGACAGTCCATGCCGCTTTACACAAGAAGGGGCCGAATCGCCAGTTCTCGGTGATTCAAACACCGTCGGACTATCAAGGTAAAGGCTTCAAAATCTTGATTGATTGTGGTAGTACGCATTCCTTTATCTCACCAGCGTGTGCTAAAAGATTAGGAATAGCCACACTAGAAGCACCTACCCTACTTGTGGAATTGGCAAACGGTCGTGAGGTAACTTGTATCAGGCAAACTGCTAAGGAAGAGTTCTTTCTGGGAGGAAAGAAAACCTCAGTCAAATTCAGAGTCATGAATTTAGGTATCCATGAGTGTCTACTCGGGATGGATTGGCTTAAGCCTAATGACGCTCACATCCACTATGGAAAGGGTCAAGTTTCCTTTCGGAACTCTGAAAGAGAGTTTGTTACAACTCAAGGTGAGGCGGGAGTGCCAAGAATCCAGTTAGCCAAAGTATCGCGGATCATAAAAGGGGCTAGAAATGGATTACCTGTTTACCTGATCAAACTCAACAAATTAGATCAAAGGCAAGAGTCTCATGAGGGACCCTCTTGGCTAAAGGAATACGCTGACGTATTCCCTGAGGAATTAACTGAACTTCCACCTCCAAGAGAAGTTGATCATGAAATAAGGCTAATACCTGGAGCTGCGCCAATTGCAAAGAGACCTTATAGAATGTCCATTCCGGAAGCTATTGAGTTGAAGGAACAACTCAAGCAACTGTTAGATCAGGGTTACATCCGGCCTAGCAACTCACCATGGGGAGCTCCAGTACTATTCCAGAAAAAGAAAGATGGGACACTTCGACTATGTATTGATTACCGTGGGTTGAATCAATCAACAGTCAAGAATAAGTATCCTATTCCTAGAATAGATGAGCTTCTTGATCGCCTTCAAGGTGCAAAGATCTTCTCCAAAATTGATCTCAGGTCAGGTTACTATCAAATCAGGATCAAGGATGAAGATATTCCAAAAACGGCCTTCAATACAAGATATGGGCACTTTGAATTCTTGGTTATGTCATTCGGGCTTACAAATGCACCTGCCACCTTCAATAGATTAATGCATGTAATATTTCCGCACACTGCGTACCGTAAATATTAACTTCCCACACGCCGTGCAAACCCTGTGCAAAGGGTATCTCTTGCATTGAAATTATTGGCAGTGTAATGTGTGACCCGCACGCGTGAAATGGGGTCCTCCGCATTGGTAAATCAAAACCGGGAGTTCAAAAACCGCAAGTCTCACAAAAACACCCTCTTGGGAGGGACAATTTAAATATTTAAGGCAAATTTTTTTTCCTTTAATCCCTTTTCCCCAGCCGATGCATGGCTGGAGAAGAGGGAGTGTGGGGAGGGATGGCCATGGTTGAGTCGTGGCCTGCATGGGGGGGGGAAACCCATGCCTTGGCCACGTACGTGGAGGCCCCCTTCCCCACCCCCCAAGGCCTATAAAAACACCCCCTAGCTAGAGGGGGGGGGGGGGGGTAGAGAGAGAGAGGGCCGTGCTGGTCGCCGTGCTATAGAAGGTCGCGGAGCTGGAGGGAGGCCGCCGCGCTGCCGCCACAGTCTGCCAGCCGCCATAGTCGCCGCCACAGCCGCCAGACAGCCACAATCCGCCGCCGCCTGGGTCACGACCCCTTTTCCCCCCTCCTCGTCATCGCTACTGCCCAGAAGCTTCTTAAGAAGCTTCTAAGGGGGGGCTTCCTTAACCCCCCTTCCCACGACATCTCCCCAAAGGTCCATTCATACCCCCTCCCCGGGACTTTGAAGAGGGGAAGGTGAAGGCCGTAAAGACTCCCACAAGACCCTTCGAAAAAGGCTTTCGCAAAAAGGACTTTAAAGCCGCAAGCCATCCAAGAATCAACTCCGTGCCAACACGGGGTTTTCCCTAAAGATCTCCTAAAGCCCTTTTCGGCAAGCGCCATTCCGCAAAGGAATCTTCCGCATACGAGGAAAAGGCCAAAGGTCGGGAGGTTGCATTCCGAGGCAAGTAAATCCGTAGACCACAAAGGCAAAATCAGAAGCCGACTCTACACCTACGATGGCCCCAAAAAGGACACAAGATGCGACTGCGAGAGGTTCATCTCCGAGTATACAAGTGGATATCTCCCCGACCCCTCAAGTCCAGGTTCTTTCGAGTTATTTTCGCATAAAGAAATGATTAGGCGCGCTTAGTTCATAAGGGAGATTGCATCTTTGCGCTTAATTTTAATGCATGTGGAAATTGGAAAAAAAATACATTTGGTAAAGTATCTCTTGAACATTAGGCAAGATTGAAATATGTCATGAATTTGAACGAGTTATCCACCTTAGAAGACTAGTTGCATGTAGCTTCTTTGGTACATTATCAAAGTAATGAGTCTAAACTTAGGGCAAAGAAATGGAATTTATAAGTGCATTCTCTTTCGTCCTAGGCATGGTAGGAATAAGCGTGTGCCGCATGTTAGGCAACATCCTCCTCGTAATGATTTCATGAGGCAAGGTTAACACCATAAGATATTATCCGAAAAGAAATAATAGAGTACGGAAATGATCTTATGGACTTGCAAATAGCATGTAAAATGGAATGAATTAACACTAGCTTTAGTTTGGTATAAACTTCGTCAACTACATTGTAGCTAGGAGAATGTTGCGTATTGCATAGTCATCATGCGGAAACGTCATTCATCAGAAGTCGCATTTAGGAAAGGTTGCATGGTTCGTCAAAGCATAAGATTCGAAAGTATAGACTACAAGGTTGTAGGCATGATTAATAGGTCTTAGGAAAAGTTAGTATCCAGATTATCATGCATTTTTTCTACACCAAGGAAAGATAAAATTATCATAAACCATGTGATGCGTAAAAGCAATAAATCGCATGTTTATGCGTATTGGTGTAGTTGTAACTATTGTTCTCCATTAGATGTAGTTTATTACCTTTAGAAGGTTCATCCTTGTTGCAATACAAGTATATTGAGTTGTCTAAGTAACCTAAAACACAAAGGATTCCTATGGGCATGGCTCAGTCGATATGATAGGTATCCCAAGTATTAACTAGGGTTTAGTGCAATAAGAATTCGACCTAGTTTTACACTTGTTGCCAAGTCTAAACCCGCAAACCCAAAGATCTTACATACGTTCACGAAATATCGAATCGATCGGATGTTCATGCATAAAATGATCTAAGGTTTTATCCTAAGGATCATTCGTTCAAATGGTGAGACTCCGACAGAGTTGCAAATTTCTAGGACCATGGGCCAACATAATTAGGAATGGGTTGGAGGATACCCTAAACCCTGCTACTCGGCTAGAGGTAATTCCATGGCCGGAGGACGCCATTCAATGGGTGGAATGATCCCGTGGAATGATGCAACGCATGTGCAAAAAGATTGCAACATCGTATAGACTTGAGATTTGTCCACAAGAGAAAATTGTCATCTCTCGAAATGAGGTTGGCAAGTTATTGAAAGAATTTAACTTACAAGAGGATGAGTAATCATCCTGTTACTCACTTTTCTTGGGGAATAATTGCCAAGGAAAAGGAAAGTTAGGTATTTGCCTTGAAGCAAATGACCAGACAATAAACTAAAGCGACATGGTCGCTGGAATCTACCACAACAAGACCTAAAGTATTTGTAGGGTATGACCCTAACCCAAGAATGATAGAAATCTTGCCAAGTTGCAATTGATTCCGGATCGAATGCGGGTTGCATTCGGAGAAAAGGAGTCACTCCTTAACAGTTTGCCAGCTAAATGACCATTGGAAATTGATTGTGCTTGTAACAGTTTGGAAAGCACTGTTTGCATTGTTTGCTCAATGAACTAAAGGACGAAAATATATCTAAATACTTCAGGTTGAAGCCTGAAGGGAGAGGTAGCTGCAGTTACCCCCGATTGCCTGCTTGACCCTAACCAAGGGGGTTGTTAGCCGCGCCGGGAACGTGGACCGAACCCGCCGCGAGAGGTCTCTCCGTTGAGTTCTACTTGGAGCAGGAGGACGCTTGGGTGCCAGAGGGGGCTCTGGCCGTAAATCCCTCGCCTTCCGGGCCCTGCACAAGAGGCTAACGTGACTCGGGATTGGATCTCGAGGCCCGCATACTAGTCTACGGGCAGAAACTTGGATTAGTGATCCCTGGTGGATTACTAGATAGCCTTCGGGCAGATTATGAATACGCCTACAGGCGGGAACTCCTTGTATTTCAAAGATAAAAGGATAAAATGATAATAAAGAAGTTGTTTGGCATTGTTTTCTTTATGTCCTGTGATAAGATTATGTGAAGGAACCAGTGCATAAGAGGGTTAATTCAAAGAAGTTGTTTGTATATGTCAAACTAATGTGGTAGGTAATTACATAACTAAAACAAACCGAGGAAAGTGCGGAGGATGGACCATGGGTCCATCCTACGGATGGGTGGTCCCGGTTAGCCGGGAACTTTTCTCAAAGTCTTCGACGAACAGAAGGATGATCAACATCACCGAAACAAGTAATGAGAACGATGACTTGGAATTACCGATTACCCGATTCACGCTGTTTTAGGGGAACGGAATGGGACTATGCCTTTTGGCAGAGAGGTCGAGCCTTGCATCCCTCTCGTTTCCCATTCTCCTTGAACCAAGTGCAGCATGAATCTGCTTCAGACCAGGCGTTTCTGCGTAAAGTAGTTCGATCAGGTCCGACGCTAGTCGCTGTTAGTAAATGACCAAACAATTCCGGTCGATCCTAAGTGGGAACGGCCAGGACACTTCCGTTACGTGGCAGACGCGGAAAGTCCTAGATTGCAAAACCCGCAACATTCCATGGGAGTGCCGGGTGGAGTTTTCTAGACAACCTTTCCGATGGGCTGCTAAGACGTGTTCTAGAGGATTCTAGTGGACACGTTACAATGCAGGATATTTTTAGACCATATCTTGATGATTTCGTGCTTGTCTTCTTCGATGACACTTTAGCTTATTCTAAACAGGAAGAAGATCATGAACCTCAACTTCGGATTGTCCTTGAGACAATGAGGTCTCATAAGCTGTATGCAAAAATGAAGAAGTGTGCATTCTTCAAACGTTAGATTGAATATCTAGGATTCATAGTATCATCAGAAGGAATATCAGTAGACCCAGCCAAAGTCAGAGATGTGCTTGAATGGCCAATACCAGCATCCGTCAAAGAAATACGTAGTTTTCTTGGCTTGACGGGATAGTATAGGGTCTTTATCAAAAACTATGCTTTGATTGCAGCACCTCTTACCGACTTACTAAAGAAGCAGACTTCTATTACATGGTCAACTCCCGAACAAAATAGCTTCGACCAATTGAAGCAATGTTTGGTATCAGCACCTATTCTAAAACTTCCTGACCTCAATAAGGAGTTCGAGGTAGTAACTGATGCCAGCATTCTTGCCTTGGGGTGTGTACTTATGCAGGAAGGTCATCCAGTAGCATATTCTTCAAGGAAATTAAAGAGTCATGAAAAGAATTATGCCACGCATGATCTGGAGTTATTAGCTGTCATCCATGCTCTAAAGCTTTGGAGACACTACCTGTTGGGTAACAAATTTACTCTAGAAACCGATCATAAGAGTCTCAAATGGATTTTTACCCAGAACGAGCTCAACATGAGGCAACGTCGATGGATTGAAGTATTGGAGGAGTATGATTTTGAAATCAAGTATCGACCAGGGAAAGAGAATGTAGTTGCCGATGCACTCAGTCGCAAAGCATTCCTAAATTCCCTAATCTTGCAGAATCCATCAACGGCCAGATCTCTGGCTACAAAGGTATCTATGCCAAGCAACCCTATACTGGAACTAGCTAGAGAGGAAGCAAGCCATGATTTGGCCTACCAAACAATGATAAAAGAAATATCTACCAAGGAGCAGAATCTGAAGTCACAGGCTAAGTATCGGGAATTTTCCATTGATAATGGACTTGTCTACTACAGAACAAGGCTATGTATACCAACAAGCCAGTCACTTAAGCAGAAGATATTATGGGAAGCTCATGATTCCCCTTTCGTAGGACATCCTGGCTATGCAAAAACTCTTAATGCAGTTAGGAAGAGCTACCATTGGGAGAGGCTCAAAGGTGACGTTCTCAAATATGTCACTGAATGCTTGTCTTGCCAACGTATCAAGGCTGAACATGTCATGATGCCAGGAAAATTGCAACCACTTGACATTCCCCAAATGAAATGGGAATTCGTCAGTATGGATTTTGTGGTGGGCTTACCCCAAGTCCAAGGAGGATATAATTCCATTATGGTTGTAGTTGACATGCTTACTAAGGTTGCACACCTGATTCCAGTAAAGACAAACTATAAAGCCTCTGACATTGCAAGAGTGTTTATCAAGGAGATATTCAAGCTACATGGGTTACCTAGAAGGATCATTAGCGATCGAGACTCTCTCTTCACTTCGCACTTCTGGAGAGCCATCTTTGAAGCTATTGGAACTCAACTCTGTTTTAGCACTGCCTACCATCCCCAAACAGATGGACAAACAGAGCGAGTAAATCAAATCATTGAGGATATGCTTAGGGCTTACTACTGTCGAGAGCCAAAGAGGTGGATTCAGTACTTGCCGTTAGTAGAATTTGCTTACAATGCTTCCTACCAGCAAAGCATTCAAATGACCCCTTTCCAGGCATTGTATGGTCATGATTGTCGAAGTCCCCTAAACTTTTCTAATCCAACCCTAAGAGTTGAAGCTTCAAGACAAATGTTGGAAGACATGGATGACCAAATAAGGTCAATAAGACAAGACATACAAGCAGCCAAAGATAGACAAAAGGCTTATGCGGATTTGAAACGCCAGGAGAGGATCTTCGGAGAAGGAGACATGGTCTTCATTCGTGTACGCCCTAAAAGGAGTTCTTTATCTCTAGGAGAATGCAAGAAGCTAAGTCCAAGGTATTGTGGGCCGTATAAAATCCTCAAATGCCTGGGACCCAATGCTTATAAATTGCAACTTCCGGATAACCTAAAAGTTCACAATGTATTCCATATTAGTCTCTTAAAAAAATATGTACCCAACCCTAGTCATGTACTTGATGACCAACAAATTGTAATGCCTAGTCAAGGAGTCCTTGAACTAAGACCGGAAAAGATTTTAGATATTAGGGAGAGGCAGCTAAGATCTAGAACCTTCAAAGAATGCCTCGTCCAGTGGAAAGATTATCCCGAAGAGGATGCTACCTGGATGGATGAAAGCTCTCTCTATCTTCAATATCCCCAGTTTATCTCGAGATGAGGACATCTCGATTCTTCCAAGGGGGAGAGGATGTAATATTCCCCACCCGTGAATATTGACTTCCCGCACACTGCGTAAACATCGTGCAAAGGTTATTTTTCATGTTGAAATTTCCAGCAGTGTAACCTGTGACCTGCACACAAGAAATCGGGACCTCTGCATTGGCAAGGTAAACCCGAGGATTCAAACCCACAAATAGCACGTAAACGCCCTCTTGGGAGGGGCAAAGTGAATATTATCAAGGCAAATTTTTTTTATTTTAACCCTTTTTCCCCAGCCGATGCATGACTGGAGAAAAGGGAGTGTGGGGGGATGGGACTTGAGGGAGTCGTGGACTGCATGGAGAAGGGGGAAACCCATGCAAGGGGGCCACGTGGTGGAGCTCTTCTCCCCCCCCCCCCCCTTGCCTATATATACTCCCTCTAAGGTGGGGAGGAAAGGGGGGGGAGGAAAGGCGGATGCTGCTGCCCACGCCGTTGTTGGGGAAGGGAGGGAGACGAGGCTGCTGCCATCGCCGTAGGCCTGAGGCTGCGTGGAAAGAGGAGGGGAGAGTCGCTGTCCTGCTGGGGAGCCGCCGTGAGGACGCCAAATCTGACGCCGCTGCTGACAAGAACCGCCGCCACCACGACCAGCCGTCAAACTGCCGCCATCACGTCACAACTCCTCCCTGTCCCGACGCTAATCTTTCCCTCCTCCTCAACCTTTACCTTTAATCCACGTGGGCTCGTAGAGAGCAACAACTTCCCAGAAGCTTTTGGAAGCTTCTAAAGTACAAGGCTTAAGGCCTTGTGCACACGGGTTCCACCGCGGGGGGGGGGGGGGGGGGGGGGTTAAAAGCCCTCCCTTAAAGCCCTTTCCCACAGCTTCTAAGGGATAAGGCTTTGGCCTTGTTCCTGCGGCCTTCTCAGGAATTTCCTGCATACAAGGGAGAAGGCACATCTCAAGGCTGTTCGGAGAAAGCGTAGAAGCGAGGGTGATCCGCAAAGTTTGTGACCACGCCTACAATGGCTCCCAAGAAGACGCAAGGCGCGCCTGCGAGAGGTTCTTCCCCGAACTTACACGTGGATATCACCGCGGATCCACAAATCCAGGTTCCGTGAATATATTTCCACATGAAGAGATGTTTTAAATACGCTTAATTCCATAGGGAAATTCATTCTACGTTATCATTAATTCATGGGTAGTGATAAAAGTACATTCGATAAATTATAGATAAAGGATCTGTGCATATCATGGATCTACAAAGTTATGAATGAAAAGTACTTACTCTCCCTATGAACTTAGTTGCAATTGCCTTTTCAAAGTGAAAGCCACATATGGCCTAGGGTTAAAGGGGAAATTGTTAAGTGCATTGGTCATGTAGGAAAGGAGTATTTTGCATTCCTTCCTTATGATTCGCGTGAGGGATTTGTTAACTTCTGTTGCACGGCATGATAAAGAACCCCGATCTTATAAGTTGCATGGAAAAAGATGCTTGGAAATGGATTAAATCAACACTTGCCTTAGTGTTGCATGAGCTTCATTCACGATATTGTTGTACCTAAGGGTCGCATTTACACATTCGCAAATTTCATTTCATCAAGTTGCTTTTAGGAATGATTGCATGGCTTATAAAAGCATGAAATTCAAATACTTAGACAAAAGGTTGTAAGTGTTATTCCTTGATTTAAATTCTAGTAAGCCCTATGTAGGTTATTCTTCAAATTATCCTGCCTTTTGACTTTAACAAAAAAGGGGATAGGGTTATTGCGGATCTTATGGTGCATGGAAGTAATGAATTGTAACATTTTGCGACTATTTTCCTACTTTCGATCAAGTATATCATCTCTAGGAAAGAATTGTCCTTGTCATAAGACAAGTAGGTCAATTTACCCAAGTCATTTGTGGTATCACGACGGCTAGGGTTTCGATAAAAACCTCAAGTACTAGCTAGGGCTTGGCACGTAGAGATGTAGCCAAGTATCGTACTTGGACGTCAGGTCGAAGTCCTCAAACCCAAAGGTCCTACCCACCTTCCCGGAAAGTTGAGCCAATGGGACGCACACGAAAATAATGATCTAGGGTTTCTACCCTAAGGATCATTCGACCTAATGCCAGAACTCGGATTGAGTTGGAATCCCTAGGACCGAACGTTGTCGGCCTAGTGCGATTAGGATTGCGTTGTGTAAGAAGACACCCTAAACCCTACTTCGAGTCTAATCATAATTCTTTGACCAGAAAACACCATTCAATGGGTAAAATGATCTCTTGGAATGGAGGCGACACTTGTGCAACAAGTTGCAACGTCGCATAGCCTTGTGGATTGATCACAAGAAAGTTTTGCCATTCCTTGGAATGAAGTTGGCAAGTTCTTGCGCTAGTTTAACTTGCAAGGGGATGAGTAGTCATCCTGTTACATCACCCTCATTGGGGAAAATTGCCAAGTTAAGGAAAGTTAGGTATCTGCTTGGTCGCAAATGATTAATCAATAAATTAAAGCAACATGGCTGCCAGGATTTACTATTAATAAAACCTAGCGTATTGGTTAAGTTGGGTTAAGAGGGTATGGCCCTAACCCAAGGACAATAGGAATCTTGCCAAGTTGAAATTGATTCCGGATCGAATGTTGGATGCATTCAAAGAGAAGGATTCACTCCTTAACAGTTTGCCAAATAAACGACCACTGGAATTGATTGTGCTTGTAACAGTTTAGAAAGCACTGTTTGCATTGTTTGCTCAAGGAACTAAAGAATGAAAAGATATATAAATGCTTCAGGTTGAAGGCCTGAAGGGAGAGGCAGCTTCAGTTACCCCCGACTGCCTGCCTGACCCTAACCAAGGGGGTTGTTGACCGCGCCGGGAACGTGGACCGAACCCGCTGCGAGAGGTCTTTCCGTTGAGCGCTACTTGGAGCAGGAGGACGCTTGGGTGCCAGGGGGGGCTCTGGCCGTAAATCCCTCGCCTTCCGGGTCCTGCACAAGAGGCTAACGTGACTCGGGATTGGATCTCGAGGCCCGCATACTAGTCTACGGGCAGAAGCTTGGAATAGTGATCCCTAGCGGATTACTGGATAGCCTTCGAGCGGATTATGGACAAGCCTACGGGCGGAACTCCTTGTATTTCAAAGATAAAATGATGATATGATAATAAAGAAGTTGTTTGATATTGTTTTTCTATGTCACGTGATAAGATTACGTGAAGGAACCAGTGCTTAACAGGGTTAATCAAAGAAGCTGTATGTTATATGTCAAATTAATGTGTTAGGTAATTACATAACTAAAACAAACCGAGGAAAGTGCGGAGGATGGACCATGGGTCCGTCCTATGGATGGGTGGTCCCGGTTAGCCGGGAACTTTTCTGGAAGAACAGCGGGATGAGCATCATCATCAAAACAAATAACGAGAACGATGACCTAGAGTTACATCTTACCCGATTTACGCTGTTTTAGGGGAACGGAATGGGACTATGCCTTATGGCAGAGAGGTTGAGCCTTGCATCCCTCTCATTTCCCATTCTCCTTGAACCAAGTGCAGCACGAATCCGCTTCAGACCTGGCGTTTCTGCGTAAAGTAGTTCGATCGGGTCTGACGCTAGTTGTTAGCTAATGACCAAACAGGAAAACCTTAATTCCGGTCGATCCTAAGTGGGAAATGGCCAGGACACTTCCGCTACGTGGCAGACGTGGAAAGACCTAGATTGCAAAACCCGTAACATTCTATGGGAGTGCCGGGCAGAGTTTTCTAGACAGCCTTTCCGATGGACTGCCAAGACGTGTCCTAGAGGATTCTAGTGGACACGTTACAGCATAGCATGATTCAAATCAAGCTCTTCAACCCTTCCTTCAAGCCTTGATGACCTCTTGTTAGTCGTATGCATACAGACATTGATACATACCTTCCCTTTGACTATGGCTTCATTTGCAGGTGTCCAGCTTCTTCTTCATTCCTTAATTCATCTTCTCTGCACTACAAGTGGTCATGCCCATTCTCCCACAGCCTCATGGATGATGCTCTGATACCATGTTGAAAGAGGGGAGAGAGAGACAGGGATGGAGCTAACCGAGAACCATCAGGTTCTTCTTCTTCTCTTCCATTATTCAACACTGGAGTAGTACACACACTACAAAGAGTAACCTAGTGTAAGTGTAACTAGACTGACTAACTCACTGACTAACTCTAGTCAGGTCACCGACTAGCTAAACCGACTTATTCAATGTAGTCACATGCAGACAGCTGCACACTAGCTGTCACAGATGTCAGTCATACATAAAGATAGATAGACGGGAGAGCTTGACTTCTAACACCAAAAACCTGCATTTCACCAAACTATTGATTGAACCTGTTTTGCTGGTTATCGCCAGCACATCCCATACCACGGCCTCTCGAAGAGGATCTACCACGTCTCCTTCCTGAACTCAAGTAAAATGCTTGGACCTGTTCACCATTTCTTTCAGACAAATCACCTTGCATATTGATCTCTTCAGTAATCATGAGAGAGATCAGTTCATCAAAATCTGGAAATGGCTTCCATACATATACTAAAGTAACAAATCATTTCCATCCCTTCTCATTGTTAAGGCCAGCCAGAGTGGATGAAACCAAATCATCATCATCCGGCATTGCATCAATCGCTATTAAAGCATCTGTAATGCTCCTCACCTTCAACACATACTCATTGATAGACATTTTCCCTTTCTTCAAGGCATTCAACTCTTACTTGAGTTGAATCTTTCGTGCCTTTGTATTTACTAAAAACATGCTCTCAAAAATTGTCCAAGTTGCATGTGAAGTTTCTGCATTCCTGATATGTCCCAACATAGTATTATCAATGACTGCAGATATCTAGTACATCACCTTTTTGTCTTTTGCATTTCACTCTTTCCATGCTTTTAACTCATCTGCAGTCGGAGAGATACCCAGCTCTAGCTCCTTTTCTTCACCTGAGGAAGATGTTCATCACACAATGAGGAAGTTCGTCACACAAAACTTCCATGAAGGGTAGTTGTTCTTGTTGAGCTTCTCAATAATGGGATTTCCACTGTTCTCTGCCATTATCACAAATAAGGATACAACACAGCAAACTAGTCTTCTGCAATCTTTCACAACATGTGCTTAGCAATACACCAAGCAACCTTTTTCACTGATTTCTCAATAGTACATGTAGTATGCAACCTGTTTGCATATAAATTTTATGTTTGCTTTCTGTAAGCACCTCAAAAATTACAGATTCGCAATCTGTAACCTGTGCACCCACTTTTGGTCAACACAGCTGAAATTACAGATTTGCAAACGGGGCCTAAAATGACCTTAGACACCCAAAATAACTGTGGGACAGCCTTGAAGAGCTAATTTGTAGAATATGTAGTGATCTGCTTGCAATCTCACAACAATTTGAGATTTTTTCTTGACCCTGCTTCCAGTGCCTCCACATGCACTATCCAAGAGAGAGAGTGGAAGAATGGGAGAGCTTCTTAACCGTTGCTGCTTGCTTGCTCGAACTTTTCTTCTTCTCCTTCACTTCAGTGCTCGAAATCAGCCTCTCTCAGTGGCACGGCTTTGATACCATGTCAAGAATCGCGTGATGGGGGGATGTGCTTGAGCTGCTGCGCCAATGCATATTGTATACACAAGAGGAAGCTCACTCAAGAACACAAGAAGAGAGATGGAGGCCAAAACGTTTTCTTGCTGATTTTTCTTCTTCTTCCACCCACTATACAATGTACACAAAGTATAGATAAGATACAACATAAAAGAAAGTGACCTTTTAAGTCAAACAGTCCATAATAGACTACACTAATTGACTGGCACTATATCTTTGCCAGCTGTAGGTAGGTGTAACAAAATAAATATAATAGGTGATGAGTAAGTGGCCATGTGAGTATCATAGTGACCCCCAATGTGTTAAGTGTAGACATGCAGACTCATCTAGCGAGGCGGTCCACCATCAATGTTCACACGTGTTGAGCTTGCCATCTCAACAACCTTAACATCTGGTCTCTTCTTCCTTCATCTCTGACTCTTCTTTCCAACTAAGATTGCATCAAGGTTGCTAGGCCCTAGCAATGACATGCTAGCCTGCTTTGTCTATGCACGAGTCATAACATGCAACAGGATAGGAGTGGCCTAATCAGAGGGGATGTTTGTTACCCTAACCAGAGGGGATGGTCTCCACTTAGGAAAATTGACAAAGAGATGAGTAATTCCACACTACCCAATGATCTATTCAGAATCTTCTCAACAAACACAAATGCCAAATTTCTCTCAAACAACTCCTTTACAGGTAGACGAAACTCATCCATAAAATTCTCATCAAAATCCTTGAGACAATCCTCTCCATCTAAGGAAAATACATCATCCTCCAAATTCTTCAAATCCCAACCATAATCCAAAATCTTCATATCCCACCCATCCGCCCTAGGAAAAACCATGTTACTTTTAGAGTCTCTAAATAAAGTTTTGACCCTTCCTTTGTTGCCAATCTCAAATTCATCCACTGATTCATCTACAACTTCTCTTAAAGATACTATGTAAGGATCTCCCAACTCAGTCTCCAAATCAAACACAACATCAAAAGGAGTTAACTCCAGACTCATAACACCACAAGAACCAACATCATCCACAAATGGGATTACTTCATCATCAACAATACAAGACTCCATCGAGTCTTTCACACACAAAGAGTGGTAAACACCTTCCATAGTATACTTACAAGAAACCTCACAAGAAACTGAAGAAACTTTCACATCTTCATCATCACAAACAACATCTTCACAATGCAACAACTTCGGATCAATAACCTCAACCAAAGACTCCTCAACTACCAAATCCCCAACTACCTCCTCACAAACCTCTTCCAATTCTATTTTCTTGATTTTAAACCGCTCTTCCCTCAAATTCTCAATCCTTTTTAAATCCTTACTCAAATTCTCTCTCACATCCTCATTAATGTCACTCTCAATATCCTCAAAACCCCAATCAGAATCATCACAAACAACATCAAAACCTTTAGGAGAACTCAAAGAAACTAAAAGACTATCAAATGAAGTTTTCTCTTCATCATTGTTGCCTAAACCAACCAAACAATTATCCACACAACTATCAAGAAGCATGAGGTTAGGTCTACTCAAAACACCATCATCAACATAACAAACAAAAGCCTCTCCAGGGCTACTCAAACCATCACCAAATAACTCACAAGACTCAACTGAGTCAAAGACACCAACACCAAAATCACAACATGAGTCAGAACCTAAAACCTCCATACTCTCTTGATCAACAAACTCATAACCAAACTCACAACAAATCTCCACAAACTCATTAGGTAACAAATTGGAATCCTTAACTTCATCTTGAAAACTTACAATTTCTAAGCTCTCCCCCTCATAGTTTTCCAAAAGACTCAAAAAATCATCCTCTATTCTCTCTTCATCTTTCAAGCAATCAGATCCATTTATACTATCACCAAGGCAAAGAAGCTCACTCTCTAAATTGTCTTTACTCTCTGCAACACTGCCATGACTATAAAAACTTTCATCACACCTTCCCTCATCAAAAATATCAAAAGTTTCTTGACTCTCATCCTCTCCCAAGGAACATGAGAACTCTTGGTCCTTAAAACAATCTAGTCTCCATTTTCTTCTTTACAACTTAGATCCAACTCTAGCTCATCTTTATAGTCCTCAAGCTCCAAAGTATCATCAGTCGATCCCTCTTCTTTAGTTAAATCACTAATCACTAAACTAGAAGTATCCGTGGTCAATGGGTCTGAATTCACACTCCTAGAATCTTCACTCCAATCAATCAAACAAGTATTTTTCTTCTCAACCACCCTAGGGAGTTTCTCCTCACATACTTCAATTGATTTCTCACAATTCAACTCATCTCTCCTAAATAGAGAATATAGTATACCTCTCTCAGGATAGGCATAACTAACTCTCTTCTCCTCAAAAACTTTTCTCTCAACTCGCCTTGAACTCAACCTTTCCCTTAGTTCATCAAACCCTAACTCTTTTTTTCTTTTGGTCTTCCTTTCTTGATATTGAGCTATCTTCACCGCTTCCTCAAAAGTCTTAGGGTTTTTTACCTCTAATTTCACTCTCCAATCTTCTAATTTCAACCCATTTACAAAATACATTATCTTCAACATAACCGGGGCTATCTCACCTTCTAACAATGTTAAACTCCATCAATTCCACAATCTTTCAAACTCCCTAGCAAAGTCCTCAACACACTGATCATCTTTTTGAACACAAGTTTCTATTTTCGCCCAAATCTCACTTTGACTTTCTCTTTTTTTTTAACCTAGATAGAAATCCATTTTTAATAGTCTCATAGTCCAATTTTTGTCTCTTAAATTTCAGTCTTCTCTCAAAATCAAGCAACTTTCGTGCTTCTCCCTACAATTGATACCTAAGAATCTGGAGTTTATCCTTAGGGTCAATCACTCTCTCTATCAAACAACACAACTCTATTTTTTCTAAAAATCTCTCGCGATCTTCAATATGATTACCATGGAACTCAGGAAAATCATTAGCCATTTTCAACAATCACAAGAAATCAAAACAAACTCACATTCAAAACAACAACAATGTCAATTTTGGCACTCCTCAGCAGGGGCACCAAAAAAGAGATGTTACGCGAGCGGTGATCGAGAGCAAGCCTCTCTCACAACCCGATAACGAGACGTTAAGGAGTGCCAATTGGGGTAATTGACTTTGTCGAATGCACAACTCAATTTGAAAAATTCAAATATTCGATAAAACAACACAAGCCACACAAAAAACAAGACTAAAAACAATGCCTCTTATAGCTCAAAAAATTTAAAACCCATATGCGGGTAGAGCATCACATAGTCACAACACAACGAAAATACTAACAATTTGAAAATAAACCAAGAGAAATATATTCTCTTACCTTAACAACCTTGAGCCGATGCTCGACGCTTTGACACCCAAAAGCTCCAACTTCCAAATTTGCATGATAAGAGCTCACTTTAGCATGCGACCCTCCACTTTCCTCTCTCACAAAATACAATTATAATCAAGAGGGAAGGCCCTTAACTCTCCATTCTCATCTCCTTATATAGTTTTCTATCCACACTCACACACATTAGGCTTTTTGCTTTCAGCTTTTAGCTTTTGCTTTTCTACTGCTTTTTACTATTTTCGTTTTTTTTCTTTATTCTTGTTTGCAACTTGTTTGGATCATAACTTCGTCATTTGAACTCCAAATATAGTTGTTCAGTTACTCAAAACGATTGGAATGCATCTGGTCGACAAGCTTGCGTGGACAGAATTACGAAAATCCATCAAAATCGGGCAAAAATACTGATTTTTGTAAATCGCATGATTTTTTTCTCCATATTTTATCTTGGACGACTTATTCCCTTCCTTGGCCTATTGTTCTTGTGATTGCACACACTTTCACCATACATGTCCTCTTTTTCTTCAAGAAACTTGCTGACGATGTAAAGCATACGATCTTTTTCTTTGATCCTTGAGTCTTCGAAATGAATATTCTCTGGATATGAACCTATTTTTTATGCAATGTGTCCTAGCAGGAATATGCTATGAAAGAAAACTCCGTGCACAACCATACATGATTTGAGAAAATATGCAATTGATCAAATCCATGACATTCAAACAATGCTCACACAAAAAATATGGATGCACTGGAAGAATTGTGCCTAGCCTATCTAAATGTGCTAGTGTATCATGCAAAATGCAAACAAAATTCATTGTTAATTTAAAACTCCTTATCCTCACCTCTTAACTCTCATAAAAAAGATATGACTTACTCCGCTCCACCCATCCAAAATCTCACAATCACTCTAGAAAATGGCAGTCCTCAAGATGTTGACCAAATATGAACAACCCTTCTCACAATTGATGGCGTCCTTCACAACCCTCTAACTCTCCCAATCACCTTACACTCTCAACCAGAGGTTCCTAACTTTGTGATAAACATCCCAAATGGTGCGTGTAAGAAATGTGCGTGCCCAATGATAGGTGCTCTCTCATGTGCGCGTGCATCTAAGATTTACTACATATAGTTGCAGTGGACCTCATGCCGTGTAAGTGCTCAATGATGGTGTAAAACGTGCAAAATCCCAACCCATGGCATGGAACTATTTGATAAGAATAGGAGACGACCCCCGAGTTTAGTGTATCAACAAGTGTAACGTGAAGTGCTCGTGAACCCATAGTCCCTGTGATGTGCAAGAGTCTCGACAAGAATACATATCTAGCTCCTCAATGTTTGGTAGCTAATAGCAAACTCCAACTTCAACCTGTCCAAAAAAATACCAAGCTCGATCAAGGCTATCAAGTTTCACACTCAACAAATCAAACAAAATGACAGAAGCAAATCCTATGCTAAACAAACACAAGAAATCCAACTACGAAATAACAAGACAAACTATCACACAAATAAGTAAGCTAGCAAAAATCAAACCTAACTACAATTTGACTAGGGCTTTTCAGTTTTCAGAAAAACACTTGACACCACCAACGTCAAAGAGGTGAATTTAGCTAGGAAGGGGGAGACCCAATGACTTGTATTTATAGCCAATGACTTGGCTGAGTAAGATGAAGCAAGCCTCATTACTTTCTTGCAAGGGTATGTAGACGTCTTTGCTTGGTCCCTAGAAGAGCTCAAACGGATAGACACAAGTGTGATGACTCACAACATACCCATGATACTTGACGTAACACTGGTCAAACAACGATCATATCCCATGAATCCAAAGCATGCCCATGTTGTCAAGGAAGAAATCGACAAGCTAATGAGAGCAGGATTCATCTACAAAATTGAACACATAGATTGGGTTTCCCCCATAGTTATCGCATTAAAGAAGAATGGAAAGATTAGAGTGTGTGTAAATTACAAGAAGCTAAACGCAACTACAAAGAGAGATAATTACCCAATGTTGTACACCAAGCACATACTCGAGAGAGTGACTGGAAAAGAGGCCTATAGTTTTTAGGATGGTCTGTCTGGATACAATTAGGTGCAAGTGCACCCTAATGATAGGCATAAGACCACATTCGCCCCATTGAATGGGGAGTCTTCGCCTACATAGTTATGCCTTTTGGATTGACTAATGTGCCAACCACTTTCCAACGATTGATGTGTAAAATATTCAAAGACATGTTGAGGAAGGAGTTAGAGGCGACTTGTGTGTTCACTCTACTGGTGAGAACACTTTAGATAGCTCCGAGCGGTCTTTGAACGATGTTGGCTATATTGCCTCTCATTGAACTCCTTGAACTGCTAGTTCTGGGTGAAGCATGGATGTATCCTAGGACACATGGTGTCAAAGAATGGCATTGCCACAAATTTCTCAAAGATCAAGGGCATTTTTGATCTTCCATCCCCAACTAATTACAAGGGTGTTCTATGTTTTTTAGGACATACAGGGTACTATCAACAGTTTGTGTTAAACTATACATTGATTGCTAGATCTCTATACAAGTTGTTGATTATATTTGAATGGATCAAGAAATGACAATGTGCATATGAGGAACTAAAAAATGCTCTAACCACAGCATCGATACTACAAGCCCCAGATTGGACACTCACATTTCACGTGCACATCGATGCTTCAAAATTCACCATAGGAGCTGTGTTATGCCAACCTGGTGAACATAACATGGACTATCCGGTGAGCTTTGCTAACAAAAAACTCACTGATACCAAAATGAATTACTCTACAATGGAGAGAGAGGGCTTGTCCATGGTGTTTTCTGTAAAGAAATTTTGACATTATCTCCTAGCTATGCCTTTTATTTTTGTTGTTGACCATCACGCCTTGTTGTATCTGGTTAACAAACCATGAGCTACAGGATGCATTGCTAGATAGCTTCTTTTGCTTTTGGATTTTGATTTATTTGTGATGGTGCGTAAAGGAAAACAACGTTACATGGCTGACCATTTGTCCCACATCCCCACATGGATGAGCTGCCAAACATGCATGTATTCTGCTTATCCAATGAAAAAGATTTGTTTAGAGCTGACATGATGCCATATTGGGTAGATGACATAGCTCAAGTGCTTGAACATGGATTTCTAGAATGACTGATAGAAAAGGCCAGGCTTAGGCGGCTCATCTTGAAAATCCAACCCTATCAGTTGATAACTTGCCAACTTTACAAGCTTGGGCAAGATGGGTTACTGCAAAGATGCGTCTGTGACCACGAGATGCATGATGTGTTGATAGAGGCACACAACGGAATTTTAGGATATTTCAGCAGAGATGTGACAGTGTGCAAGGTGTTGCAGTCCCAGCTGTGATGGCCCACCCTCTTTCGAGATGAAGCACAACTTGTAAAACACTGTGACGAGTGCCAAAGGACTAAAGTTTTGATTTGTAAGGATCACATGGAGTTAATCCTAATTATCACAAAACAACCCTTTGAGAAATGGGAAATTGACTTCATCGGATCCATTAGTCCTGCAACACAGTATTCACAAGCCAAATACATCATTGTGGCTATTACTGATTATCTCACGAAATGGAAAAAAGTGCGAGCTATAAGAAATAATGACACTCGATCCACTACTAAGTTTCTATGGGAGCAAGTGATCTCACGATTTGGGTACCCCATCGAACTAGTTCGCGATCAAGGCATACACTTCATCAATGAAGTGATAGCTCACCTCCTATCCTCCTTCCTAATCATCCATAAAAAATTTTCACCTTATTATCCATAGGAAAATGGTCAAGTCGAATCAACAAATAAAATCCTAGTAAACGTGTTGACCAAAGTCATATCTGCTTCACATAGTGATTGGGATAACAAGCTGATGGTGACCTTGTGGGCCTACTGCACAGCTTACAAGATAGCTGTAGGATAGACCCCCTTTAGATTGACATATGGTATACAAAGGCAATCCTTCCCTTGGAATTCTTTATACCATGCCTCAGAATAGACCTTCAAGAAACATGGGATGGGAAAGGGACATGGAAGGAATGCTTGATTGAACTCGAACACTTAATAGAAACCCGGCTTCTAGCCACCCATGCACTCATATGTGAGAAGACAAGATGCAAAAGCTGGTTTGACAAGCATGTCAAGTAGTGCACCTTTGAATAGGGTGACTTAGTATTGTTATACTTGTTAAGATTGTGGGAGAGAAGGAAGAAGTCTCGCTTGAAGCTTTCTTGCTTGCACAATGGGGGAAGACACACAAGGGTGGAGGCTGAAAACAGTTTTCCTCTTCTTAGTTGTGTAAGCCAAAAGAACTCTTGTACAAAGAAATAGAAGAACCCTCTATATGGGTCTCAAACCAAACTCAACTAACTAAGGTGGCATACTAACTGAGCCACAAACTAGAGTAGATAAGGATAGCTATCATGTAGCTATTATTCATGGGCGGTGTACCAACCGCGTCTGCAACTGACAAGTCGGTGACATAAATACACAACGGTCACCCTGGCGTATCACGAGTGGAGCTCGATATCTCAACACTCCCCCTCGAGCTCAATCCCAATTCCTGCACACCAAGCAGGTCTCTGAACTTGCGCAGCTTCTCTGCGCCCAATGCCTTCGTGAATATGTCAGCTACCTGATCCTCTGTGCTAACATAAACTAGATCAATAAGACCTAGTAAAACCCTCTCTCGCACATAGTGATAATGCACCTCAATGTGCTTTGTTCTAGCATGATAGACTGGGTTATTTGCCAAGTGTATACTACTCATGTTGTCACAATAAATGACAACTGGCCCATCTGTAGACTGATGCATATCATAAAGTAGCTTATGCAACCAAGCTACCTCACATGCAGCCATTGCTGCACCCCTGTACTCAGCCTCTGTGCTCGACAAGGCAACTGTAGGCTGTTTCTTGCTGCTCCAAGTGACTGCAGCACTCCCAAAAGAGAACACATATCCACTGGTAGATCGTCTATCAGAAATACTACCAGCCCAATCAGCATCAGTATATCCATGCAACTGTATCTGAACCCCAGTCTCATAAAATAGTCCATACTGCAATGTGGACTTCACATACCTGAGTATGCGTCTAGCCGCATCCAAATGTGGTTTCCTTGGAGCCTGCATAAACTGACTTACCAATCCAACAGCATAGCTCAAATCTGGCCTGGTAATAGTCATATAAATCAAGCTTCCTACTATGCGTCTGTACATAGTAGGGTCTTCCAGAAGCTCACCTGCATCTGTGCTCAGCTTCACATTCTGCTCCAAAGGAACTGAAATAGGCTTACAGCCTGTCATCCCATATTTGGACAGCATGTCCAATCCATACTGCCTCTGCAAGAGCTGTATCCCACTTGGTGATCTAATCACCTCAATGCCCAAGAAATAGTGCAGCTCTCCCAAATCCTTCATCTCAAACTTCTGCTTCAATAGCATTTTCACATGAAGGATATCTTCATCACTGTCACCTGTCATAATCAAATCATCAACATAAATGACAAGTAGCATAATATCTTTCTCTGTTTTCCTCACATAAAGTGAGAAATCTGCCTTGGAAATCTGAAAGCCAATAGTGACAAGATACTGTCCTATCTTGTCAGACCATGCTCTAGGTGCTTGCTTTAAGCCATACAAGGCTTTCTTCAACCTGCAAACAAACTCAGGATGAACAGCATGCACATAACCTGGCGGCTGCTCCATATATACCTCTTCTTGCAAATCACCATGCAAGAAGGCATTCTTTACATCCATCTGATGTAAAGACCATCCCTTTGATGTAGCCATAGCAATGACCGCTCTTACGGTTGCCATCCTTGCAACCGGACTAAATGTTTCTTCATAGTCAATACCATATGTCTGTGCATACCCCTTGACTACTAATCTTGCCTTGTATCTGTTCACAGAACCATCTGCATTGTGCTTCACCTTATAAACCCACTTACAGCCAATTGCATTTTTACCTTTAGGCAAAGGTACCAATTCCCATGTAGCATTAGCTTCCAAGGCATCCATTTCTTCATCCATGGCTTTCTCCCATTTTTCTTTTCCCATGGCTTCCTCAAAAGAAGTGGGTTCTGGTTCCTGTATTACTTTAACCATATATGCATAGTGAATGGCTGTAAATCCATCATATTTCAGCCTATCCACAGGATACCTAGCTCTCGTAGACCTGCGCAAAGTAGGTTCACTCCCAGGTGCTCTCAAAACATCCCTGGTCTTCCTTACTCCAGGTGTAACAATAGAAGGAATACCCAACTCATCATCAATGCTCTGTTCTGAGCCACTGGATTCACCATCCACATAAGAGTGACCTGCATTCACATCAAACATGGGCTGATCAACCTTCTCTTTTCCTTTCGTGATACCTGCATACCACTATCTGCATTACTTTGAGAAGATTCTCCTGATCTCAATCTGCCTGTCCATGGCGAAGAATGTGAACCACTACTAGAGGATGCTCCAGGTCCACTAATATTTTGTGACTGCTGCTGTGAATTTTGTGCAGCATTACCATTTTGTGCATCTACATCATCAATCACATTTACTGGTTTATACCAGCTACTCATCTCATCAAAAACAACATCTCTGCTCACTGTAAACTTACGAGTAGAAGGGTTATAGCATCTATACCCTTTTTGCTGCAGAGAGTAACCAATAAAGATGCACTTCTCAGCTTTTGGATCCAACTTGGATCTCAGCTCATCTGGCACATGTACATAGGCAATGCAACCAAAAATTTTCAAATGAGAAATATCTGGTTTCCTACCAGTATACCTCTCCTCTGGAGTCATTCCATGTATTGCTGCAGTGGGAGTCCTGTTCATTATGTAGACTGCTGTAGCAACTGCTTCAGCCCAATAAAAATCTGGCAAGTCTTTTTCATTTAGCATGGCACGAGATACCTCTCCAATATGCCTGTTTTTTCTTTCTGCAATTCCATTTTGTTGTGGGGTATGACTGCATGAATATTGCTGCTTTATGCCATGCTCCTGCAGGAACCTTGCAAACTCATTTGAGAGGTACTCTCCCCCTCCATCTGACCTTAGGCATTTTATCTACAGGCCTATTTCTTTTTCAACCATCGCTTTAAGAGTTTTGAAATGCCCAAAAACTTCACTTTTCTTTTTCATAAAATACACCCAAACTTTTCTGCTATAGTCATCAATAAAACTGACAAAATAATGACAGCCTCCAAGAGATGCAGCTTTAGTAGTCCACACATCAGAGTGGATTAATTCCAATGGCTTCTCACTCTCTTGAACATGTCTAGGAAATGGTTTCCTTGCCTGTTTTCCAAACTGACAGGCTTCACATACCTTATGCATTTCTGCAACCTTGAATTTCGGCAAACCTGCAACAATATTTTGGGCCTGCATTGATTTAAGTCGCTGTACATTAACATGACCAATGCGTTTATGCCAGATATCAATATCTGCAACTACACCGGTCCCATGTGCAAACATTGCTGCACTCAATTCAGACATGTCTGCATCCAATGTAAACATTCTGCCCTTCTTCTTTCCTTTTGCTATCAAGCGACCTTTATTTTTCTTATCCTCAACAAAGCATCCATGAGGATTAAATCTGACCTGCAAGCCCTGTTCAACCATTTGACCAACAGAAACCAGATTCTTGGCGATATTCGGGACATGAAATACATCGGACAGGTATTTCTTTTTCCCATCCTGCATAGACAAGGGAATTTTTCCAATCTGCACAATAGGATGTGCAGTATCATCACCAGTCTCCACAAATCTTGGTTTTTCCATTTTCCTTGCATCCTCCATCCATTCTGCATGACCTATCATGTGGTTTGATGCACCTGAGTCAACATACCATACATCATTGCTTTCTTCTGCACTTGTCACAGAATTGTTCATGTGCTGCACCATAAACAAGTGCTCATTTCTGTCATCACCCTGTCTACTAGAAGATGCATAATTCCCTTGTTGCAGTTTTCCATTCATGATGTCATTCTACTTTTTATAGCAGTCTTTAGCCATATGACCCATTTTACCACAGTAGTAGCATTCAACATTACTGTTTGCATTTTGGCCTCTTTGCCATCCACCACGACCTCTTTGGCTCCCCCTGCCTCTAGAGTTACCACGTCCTCCTCCATAGGACTGGTTTTCTTGAGTCTGCTGCATATTCTGATTTCTGCCACGGCCTCCAAATCGGCCTCCTCTACCTCTGCCTCTATCTCTTCCAGCATTTGAGTAGAAGACAGCTTCTTTTGAAGTTCCTCCTGAAGAAGATGCACCACCATTTCTCTGTTCCTCAGAAATTAGAAGAGCAATCAACTCCTCAAAATCAGGAAATCTTTCACGAACTGAAATGGATGTCCGAAACTGTGCATAATCCTTTCCTAGACCATTCAAGGTCACAGAAACTAAATCATCATCTTCCACTGGCGACCCAATGGAAGCAAGTGCATCTGCAATCTTCTTCACCTTCATGTGGTAGTCGTTGATGCTCATATTTTCTCTTTGCACATTGTGCAACTCTTGCTTGAGCTGCATTTTCCTGGCTTGCGTATTTGTGCTATACATTTTTGACAAAGTATCCCATGCCTCCTTTGGCGTACTTGCATCCTGAATATGCACAATCATAGAGTCTGAAATGCTGATAGACAGCCAGTACATAACTTTCCTGGCTCTCTCATGCCATGTTTTAAATGCCTGCATTTGTTGTTGATTGGGAACATCAGGAAGAACTGGTCCTTCTTCATTTCCTGCAACAAATTCCCAATATCCTTTTCCCATAAGGAAATTCTTCATTCTAAACTTCCATGCCTGGAAGTTGTTCTTGTCAAGATTTTCAGTGACAATCTGTGAAAGAGAATCAGACGCCATTACAGAATACTGCAAGAAATTCTGTCACTGCAAAAAACACAGCTTCACCCTCACAAGGGCAAATCTGCAAAACTGGCGAAAGTGGTGTTTGACCACACAGTCACTTCCTAGTGACGATTTTGCATAAACAGGAACCAAGGATGATTCTGAAACTCCCAATGTCTCTGCGCACAAGCATACGATGCAATTTCTACAGTAACTTTTCACTGACCTGTAGAACAGTGGCTGCACAGCATAAAACTGAGCCTTTTCCTGAGTGCGTGCAGAAAACTTCCGTCTGCAAAACAGGCCCCAAAATGGCCTCAAATAAAAAAAACAAGGTCGCCAAGGGCTAAAGCCCATTCCCACAGCATATACTGCCCTCTTGCTTCACCGCGAAGGGCGTCTCAACCTGAGACAATGCACTCCTGCAATTTCCGGCTGTGCTACCTGCAGAGATCTGCTCCCAAAACAGAAAATGAAAGCAACACTGCTCCTCTTACCAGACCACCGCGAGCTTGGCTTGCTTTCTTGAGCTCCTTACCACGAACAAGGCTCTGATACCATGTTAAGATTGTGGGAGAGAAGGAAGGAGTCTCGCTTGAAGCTTTCTTGCTTGCACAATGGGGGAAGACACACAAGGGTGGAGGCTAAAAACAGTTTTCCTCTTCTTAGTTGTGTAAGCCAAAAGAACTCTTGTACAAAGAAATAGAAGAACCCTCTATATGGGTCTCAAACCAAACTCAACTAACTAAGGTGGCATACTAACTGAGCCACAAACTAGAGTAGATAAGGATAGCTATCATGTAGCTATTATTCATGGGCGGTGTACCAACCGCGTCTGCAACTAACAAGTCGGTGACATAAATACACAACGGTCACCCTGGCGTATCACGAGTGGAGCTCGATATCTCAACAATACTCAGTCAAAGAACATCGACCAAAACTAAAGTTTCACGGGCTAGGGCCTTTTAATGTTTGAACCATTAGCCGAATTGGCAACGTGGAACTCAAAACCGTAGAGGGTGAGGGAATAGGCTTCTTCAATTATAGTAGCATAAAGAAGTATTTCCCTCCCATGCACCCATTTCATGAGCCCCCAATGCTAGCACCCCCTATCCACGTACGAGTAGTCACTATCACTGAGATGGATGCTTCATATGTACCACCAGCTTACCTACGCATGACGGTCACTGCTAAACACACATGTACCATCAATGCATTGATCAATGAAGGAGTTTATTTTAATATCTTGACTCATGACCATTGGACCCAAATTGGCAACCCGTAGTTGTAGCCCACTAATGCTAATCTCACCCCTTATGGGGGCCAGCCCTACATGATGTTAGGAAAGTGCAAATTTGCAATTTCTATCAAGTTTGAAAGCGTGCCGATAATCTTCTATGTGTTTCCCAACACTAAGAATGCAGGCATGGAATCACTGTTGCAATGTCAACTATCAACCACCGCAGTGTATCCACCTAGCCATTCGCAATGTTCACATTGTTACAGCATTCAGCAAGGGCGGTGCAACTCTTTCCAAGACCGCAAAGCTGCCGGTAGGGGAATCCATCATCAAGACTAAGGAGAGGGATTGTGGCTAGTCGCAACCTACCAAGCCTCGATGCCGACAACCCACTAGCACCAACACTGAAGCCCACAAACCCTAGTTCAAATGGGTATCTAAACACAGAACGTCGCCTAGGAATAGCAACCTATGGCCCCCAAGGCTAAGGATTCACACTCAAAACCTAGGATGCCAATAAAAAACTATAAACACCGATGTACGGTCAAGCCACAATGGGTCCCCAAGGCCTTATTGCAAGCACAAGGCTACTATATAGGTAACATCTAGATTTGGCTACCTAAAACCAAAGCAACCAAAGACCCTACAAAAATGCCACCCTCAAGCTTGACCACACAAAACATCATGCCTGAGACACTCACAACACAAGAGAATCAGGATGCTAAGTCCATAGAACCTCCAATGCCTAGCTTGGCAAGGCCTAAACTAATCTATTGTCCAAAATCACAGCCTGCTACTACCAAAATGCTGAGTTCTAGCGCTAATGATACCCCTCAAATCTTATATCATTTAATAGCATGACAACCATAACTACCACCAAACCCATCGAACATGAGTCCAAGCTCCAACCTAAAGAGAAAACCAAGCTGCGACCATTAATTGCTGAACTTTCTAGTCCTGTCAAGCCTCCCGGCCTTCAACCCTCTTATGAGTGGCGATCAATTCTATCCTTGGTTGCAAACTTAGCTAAAAATACAGGGGATGACTTCTTTGCTTGCCTTCGACACTTGAACGCTAATTTTATGACCTTGGCTAAAAGATACAATCGACTAGACTTAGGCCTCTTGGAAGAACCTATTGCAATGGAAGTACGAACACTCCCTTGCTCTTGGAAGGAGTCGGAACTTGTATTTGTTAAGGCTTTCGAAGCAGCTCAAGAGTTAATTGCAACTGAGATATCCTAGGAGCAAGCAATCAAGTAGCATCTCATTATGTCATATAGAAAGAATACAATCATGGACACAAACCAAGAAATCAAGAAGTTGAAACAGCTTTACTGACCACAACTCCTCCTTGTTGCAGAAATGGTATGCTTTACACGCCTACAATCGGAGCTAGAGGGATGCCAAATAATGACCAATGCTGAATAGCGACGCGCAATCAAGGCATTTGAATATGAGTTCAACTTCCTATAGGGTGTTGACTTCCATTCGTAACCGACCCTAGAAGACCACATTGAGGGACATCCCTATTTAGATCACATCCTCACTGAGGAGGAGTTGCATGTTGCTAGTTGAGTGGACTTTGGTGATTTCTTGCTTGATGTCCTCACTTACATTTCGCACATAGGCATTCACCCTTTCGACATGGATAGCTATGCTAATTTCGAGTATAATCTAAATTTCTACGCCCGGATCATGCGAAGGTAAAGTACTAAGATTATGTGTTGAACGCCCTTCATCCTCTAACCCTTTAAACCTAGGAATGATTCTTCTCAATTCAAAGAGGGGGAGGTAAGGTGAATCAAACCAAACACATAAGAAAAACCATAAGGGAAAATCACACATGAGGGACCTCAATGGTAAGATGAAGCAACTTATGACT
Organism: Lygodium microphyllum; assembly: GCF_053477565.2. Taxonomy (NCBI): domain Eukaryota; kingdom Viridiplantae; phylum Streptophyta; class Polypodiopsida; order Schizaeales; family Lygodiaceae; genus Lygodium; species Lygodium microphyllum. The sequence goes on from NC_141140.1 coordinate 63,379,472, forward strand.
GAGGAATTGACAAAAAAATTTGAAATCAATAGACTACTGGAAGGAAAATGTCCACTTCTGCATAGTTCACCAAGTATGTAGTCGTTTCTTGTTGCTTGTAATTATTCTAAAAAACAATAATGGTGAATATGGCTTCATGATATTCATTCATCATGGCAGGCCAAAAGGCTGGCAAATTTCCTTTTTCAGAGGAAGAACAAGAAAAACATGGGCCTTCGGTGGTTGAAACATGAGCCTTCAACCAGTTCAAGTTTCGACATATCTTCAACCTAGAAGATGTGGTCATTGAAGAGCGGGCTGTGAGACAAATCATTGAGCAATGCAATCTACAGAAATATGTGGAAGTAGTGAGCTAGCGGGTGGACTATTTCCATGGTATAGAGTTCATGAGCACTTTCCATAGGGACCATGGCATCTTAACTATGCATGAAGGAAAGGGAACTCGTCAGGTGCAGATTGAATTGACCCTAGAGTTGGTGGAAAGGGCCTTGGGTTGGGCAAACAAAATAGAGAGGAAGCCAAAAAGTAAGTATATGCCTTGCTAGGAAATGGATAAGGTAAAAGTCCACACCAATGATGACATCAACTTGGCAGATATCCCTGACCCTGAAATCCAACTCCAAGCCAAAATGGTGCACGCGTTGTTTTCTAGTCAAAGATACAACACCATCATGAGCCGTATCAATGTCCTCCTGCTAGAGATAATCATAGCAAGGTTAGTGGATGAAGTGAACCTTAACAGATCTGTGAGAAAGACCATTGAGACCTCAGCAAAAGCCTTGGCAATGGGAGGATAGACTTCTGGAGGAGAATCTCCCACCACCAAAGCTAAAAGGAAAGCCTCATCTTCAAAGGCTACAACCATTGGATTTGGACACGGGGGATCCACTAGTAGTAATATGGAGCCATTACCTACGTGCAAGAAATATATGAAAATGCCCCTTATCTACCCCCTATTTATGGGACCATACCTTATAAAATGTACCTTCCTTCCCTTAAATAACCCCCCTTCCTTACACTCACGTGGTACCATATGGTAAACCCTACTAGACCCCATGGGGATTCGGAGGGGTCCTCACCATGATCATCAAGGAAGCCTTGGGACAAGGGCTGGAAGGAGGAGAAGGGGTGGATGAAACACCAAGAAGGTTGCCACCTCACCAAGAACAAGAGGTGCAGTCTAGTGAAAGGACACTGAGTGAGGAAGAAAAAGACATGGAACAACAGAAACAAACTAGACGAGGAAAGGCTAAGAAGACAAATAAGAAAATTATACAAGAACATTAGGAAGAGGAGAGGAGGAAATAAGAAAAGGTAGACTTGCAAAAGGCCCACAGAGAGTCCAAAAAGGCGGAGCAGGAAAGAAAGAGAAAGTAGGAAGAGGAGGAGGAAATGCGAAAAAAGGAGGAAGACATAGCCCTTGCCACATGTAGGTCCATTGAGCAGTAGTTCAAGCACGACGAGCCAAAACCTACTAGCCCAATAAAAAATGAAGGGCTGAGCTTAAGCCTCCATGTGCCAAAGTTCATGCCACCTGTGGTGCAAGAAGGCAAGGGCAAAGCCCCAATCACCCCCATTCCCACTCTCTTCACGCATGCCATTGCCATTGCCACCTCCACTCCCAATTCTACGACCCAAGTGAATGCCAAAAACCTAATGGCTTGGGTCCAGTACTTTGTGAATAAAGAAATGGCCCAAAGAGCAGGAGAAGAAATCCCCCTTGTAAGAACCAAAAGGCCGGCTGCGGAAGACACCGAGTCGAAGCAAGACCCTAAGAGGCAAAAGGTGGCAGGCTCTACAACCTCATCTCTGCAATAGAGAGGCCACCCAAAGAATATGATGAGTACCTCAAGGAGCTCCTCTCTCAATTAGAGAGAGCCAAGGAGGAGAAGAGAACCACGGTAGCAGAGCTCAAAGCTAAAAAGAAGGCCATGGCTGCATCCTAGTTGGAGAGAACATGCCAAATGGCCATGGCCCAAAGTGAAGTCAATGAGGTGAAAGAGCAGCTACAAGCTAAGGAAGAGATAGAAGTTGAATGGCAAGTGTGCTTGAATGAAGAAATCGAGGCCACACGACACCTACTGCAGCACAATGAAGAGATTTTGGCACACTACGAATATCTATAAGCTAAAATGGAGAAAATCACTAAAGCTATAGAAGAGCTGGAGGAGCCGAGGGAGGAAAGAGCTCACAAGTATGCAACAGAGGTGGAAAAACTAATCTAAGAGGTTGTTGCAGCACAAGAAGAGCAGCAAAATCTAAGGCCAAAGTTGGAAGACTAAGAGCATAGATTGAGAGTGCTAGCTCGGAGACAAGGGGAAAGCCTCAAAGATATGAACATGAGGGTATAAGAATGGGCTAATCAGAATGAAAAAAGAGTTAAATCTTTGGTATGCCATCTCACTCAAGTAGAAAAAGAAAAAATACTTGCTGAAAGCAGAGTAGAGGCCGCCCAAGTGAGCTTCAAGACCTAGCAATGCACCTTCTTGGATACCCTATTGGACATCACCCAAACAAAAGAGGAAGAGTCCATAGAAGCATTGAAAAGTAAATTGGGAATGGCTCGTAGAGCGCTGAAAGCAAGACTGCAGATGCTGCCACAACCTAGCGAGGTCGGGAAGAACAACTCCAGTATCCCCTATTGGCATGCCTAACCTTGCAGGAAGTAGATGTACTCTATCTCATTGAAGGAGAGCAACAAGAGCCAAACCAAGAAAGAGAGGTGAATGTGAACTTGGAAATGGGACCATGCAAAGAGGAGCTTGTCCCACCACCTTCTTCCCCGCGGCCTGAAGAGCACTAACATGTAGACACCTCCGCAAAAAGAAAGGCGAGATTGAGGGAAAAAAGAAAACAAATGATAGAGGAGAGAAGGAGAAAATGGAACGCTAAGGAAGTGAGGGCACCCCATGCACCTATCCCACCATGTGAGGGCAATGCCCCAGCAAGCTTTCACGTCGACCTTGTAATCTAGGAGAGGAAAGAAACGTCCAAAATCCCCTTCAATTTTAATTTCCAGTTCCCCACCACCTTACGTAGTAGGATCTTTTCCATCAAGGTGGTGGAGGAGGTAATTAACATAAAAAGCAAGCTTAACTGGAGGAGAGAGTGAATAACCCCACATTATGGACCATTGAAGATGACAAATTTTGGCAAAATAAAGTTTTTGAAGTACCAATGTCTATGCCAGGCTATGAATGCCAACCTACATGGAGAAGAAGGGTCTGTGACACCAACCTGGACACTTGGATGGCCTTTTGCAACACTCAACCCTTCGGAGCAGAATGACCCAACCTGTATGCCCTACCCTCAAAGGATAGGAGCGGATTTTGACTCCAGTGTCCACGGTCACTATGACTTCCCTATGATCTATAACCCTCATTGTGCTACATATAAAGATTCCCTTGTCTTCACATAAGAAAACTTGTATGATACCCTTATTCAATTCACTAAAGAATTCTCTTCATGCCTTGACATGCCTTTATTACTACTTGTAAATACCTTAGATTGATTAGGATACTCCTTAGGTAAGATCCAACCCCATAGGAGCGCAACCTCCCAATACTCCATTTTGATCCTAATGCTATAGATAGTTGCGCAATGGCTCAACTAATGATACGAGATGCTCTACTGCCTTCATTTTGCTTAGCTCTACTATAGGACATAAATGATAGCCTCTTCAACCACCACAATCATCCATTTTTCTCCACCACCACCCTTCAAGTCCGCCTAAACCTCAAGGGGTATCTCCAAAGCTGCCGATTCCTTAATAAATCTATTAAGCCCCCATCTCCATCTCACTCCGATGAAGAAGCTTAAACTTCTATCACTACTATTTAACTTTATAATTTAAAAAAAAGAAATAAAAAAGGAAAAAAAAGAAAAAAAAAGAGACAAAGGAAAAGATATCACACATAGCCACATTGCAAGTTGCACATCAACCACAGTCACTACACCTAGGGGTCCTCAAGTTAGGTGTGTTTGGTGGCCCCGGTCAGCCGACTCCATTCCTAACCCCCTAGCCTCATTTCCCCCCCTTCTCGCTTAGGGAACATCAAGGATAGGACACACCTAGGGAGGTAACACTTGCCTCAACCTGTCACCCTAAGCCCCATACACCACACCTTTCAGTTCCATAAATCCCTCTAATAGGTCCATAAGTCCCTCTAGCATCGAGGATCATACCCAACGCAAGGCCCTTTCAAGTCCAAAAATCCCCTCAATACCACGGCTCATTCTCAACTCCAGGGCCTTTCAGTTCCATAAATCCCTCCAATAGGTCCATAAATCCCTCTAACACTAGGGATGATATCCAACGCAAGGGCCTTTTGGTTCCACAAATCCCTGTAACACACCCCCAACCAACATGGCTTTTATACAAAATCAAAAAGCCACTTGGCTACCCCAGCAACACCACACATCAAGTGCTATGGGACTGGCACTCAACTCGGAGGCGGGTAATATTAACCCTCAAAATAACAAGGTGGAAAATTTAGAAAATCTAAAGCAGAAGACAATGCCAAGGCAAAAGTGTAATGGAGGACAAAGGCACACCAAGAAAAATAGAAAAACATAAGAAGTGTGAAAAAGTCCTAAATCAAGGAGAGACTCACAAGAGAAAGCACAAGTCAATACTTTCGTAAAAGAGCGCAAGGCACACCTTGATCTATTTTAAGAGCGCCCCGGGCTTTGACCTGTGCAAATTGTAAAGGTAGATGGGCAGTAGGAAGGAAGCTAGGAAGATAGAAGAACAATGGAAAAAAGGGCCTAAAAAGGGGATGACTGTCCAAAGGGGATTTATGGATTTGTATATAAAGTTCAAAAGATAAATGAGAGCTCATTCTTTAGTGTGTGGCAAAGTGGACTCTTCTTCTTCTCTTCTTCTCTTCTCTTCTCTTGCTTGCTTGTGAGTGCTTGAGGGAGGGAGTGTGAGTGAGTGAGTGTAGGAGGGTGAGGGATCTTGGAGGGAAAGCCCTCCTCCATCTCCTCTCTTCTTCTTCTCTTATCTTCTCTCATCTCACGCATGGCTATGGAGGATGGAGCTTGGAGGTGGAGGTTTGAGGATGCTTGATCTTGCATCAAAAATCGTGGAGCTATTGAAGTGCTTGAGAGAGGAAGCAACTCAATTGGGCATCAAGGTAAGCTCACTACACTCGTGGAGAGGGATGGCGCATCAACTATGTGAGAGGTAGCTATTAGTGCTCACTTGAAACACTTGAACAATAAGTGGTTCATGGGTCTTGGTGGTTGAGCTTGAGCTCGACGCCTCTACACCCATTCTCTTTGAACCAAGTGCAATGGCTAGTCGGCTTTAGATAGAGTAATCCTGTAGAAGTGGGAACTCAAAATTACTGACGCTAGTTGGCTATTAGGAGACTCTAATTTTAGGAACTTGAAAATTGAGGTAAATCCTAATGGGGTTTGGTCTGAGCACTTCCATTGCGATGTAGACCTAGTGGGGTCTAAGTGGCCAACCCTGTGATGTTCCAAGGGAGCGCCGGGCAGCGTCATTTGGAAAACCTTCTAATGGACTACAAAAATTTGCGCCTTGGAATGAGCCTAGTGGACACCATTCAGCTTCAAAAGAAGTCTTCATCTCTTTACTCAATCTTCACTCTACTCTTCTTGACCTCCATAGCTAGTAATAGCTTCCTCACTTGGAAGGCTAAGATCTCATGCTCTAGACTGTATCTTCACTCTACTCTTCTTGACCTCCATAGCTAGTAGTAGCTCCCTCACTTGGAGGGCTAAGATCTCATACTCTAGGCTGTATCTCATCAAGTTGTCTTTTGTGTTCAAATGTTGAATCTAGAGCATGGCAAGAGCTATGGAGGTTGGAAGATGAATACTAAATTCATGCTGATATAGACAATCAGTAGACAACTGTTACACAAGTGAATTAGGTTTCAAGATGGAAGCTTGGACTCATAAAGACAATCTTGTGTATTGGACTGACAATGACAGTAGAAAGAGGGAAGCATCATCATATTATATTCATCATTATGAAAGTGATAGTCAAGTACATGACATATGATTTTTTATACCGAGAAGTTCTTAAAAATAGCCAAAAATTACGAATTTCAAGGAAAAAATAGACTTCGTCAAAGGCGACAGTGACAATCAGTATGATTTTAAGCGACAAGTCCCTAAAGCGCTAGCGCTAATTTTCATGGGAAATCAAATGATGGCGAATGGCCGAGCTAGAGTTTTCTTAGATGCAAAACGGCGTCAAGAATCCAAGGCAAGTCTCAGATCTCAATTCCGAGGTCGTTTGATCCCCCATTTAATCCCCGCAAGGTTTGGGGTTTTGAAGCTGCTACTAGATCTAGAAGTTAATAAGAGGGTGACAGGGCCCAACTTTGTAGATTTCGATGCCATGGAACCACCCATCCAGATGGATCTCAAATCTGATGTCGTTTGCCCCTCGAAAAGCGAAAAAACCACTTGCCGGAAGTGTGAAAGCAAAAGGCACAAACTAGATAATTTGATTAAGAGCTTAAAAGCTCTTAACAAAGAGCTTAATAGCCATGAAATGAAATGTTGTGGGGGAGGGAGGGGCGTCAGTTTTTTGCGCCCCATTTTTTTCCCACTTTTTATCATTTTTTTGATCGATAGAGGTAGGAAGAATACTCTTGGCCCTAAGATGCTTCTATCCTTCGTCCTCCATCGCCATAAACGGATCAAGGAATGATACACTGAGCAAAGAGATAAAAAACCAATCTTTCTCTCTCCTCCCTCTCTCTCCTACATAGAGGCAATTCATGTGCAAGAAATCAAGAAGAAGAGGGGCTGAAGGATGCTTGTCAGGCTGTGATCGGATTGCTTCAAGATGAAGAGGAGGCTGAGGAAAGAGGTTTAGCACTGAAGAATGGTTGTTGGTTGGTCTGTGGGCTGTCGGGAATAAATATTAAAAAACCCGCAACACGCAAGGTACGCAGTATGCTCCAATTTTATGAAGAAATAGGCTTGTTTTTGTTGTTTCATGGTGCAAATGTTGTTCATATGCGATGAATTTTTATTTGAACCTTGTTTGCATCATGTTTGAGGGCTGTAACTACAAAAAAAATGCAGAACCCCTAATGATTTAGAGCCGTTATTAATTTGTTAAAACCCACAAAATGTCATTTTTAATGGAAATTAGTGTTTTTTTTTCTGTTTTGAGTTGAGGAAAAGGAATGGAAATGGAAAAAACTAAGAGAAAATGTTAAGTTTCAGTCAAAATAATAAGCCAACACAAATAAATCAGAAAATACCTATTTTCTATGAATAATAAATAGGAAAAAATAGCAAAAAATAAAGAAAATTGGGATTTTTATGCTTAAAAAATATGGAAAATTAAGATTTATGTGCATGAATGTTTCGCGAGATTAAAGCATGAGGTTAAGCCTCAGTTTGGCCTTGTCCTTTGTGTTATAGTATGTGTCTATCATTTTTCACATACAAAAATGATACAAAACAACCATTTACACCTATGCAACATAGCAACACCTATAGGGTGGGGGAGGGGAAGGAAGTTTGTGCGACGATCTAATTGCTGAAAAGATACAAGTTCTGATTTCCCTCTTTGTGCATAGCATTTAGGGATCATTCCATAATTAAATATAGACAACTAGTAGCACGGAAGTTTCGGTGTGCTAGTCCCTAAAGCAACGTAACACGTAACGCTTAGTTAAAATTCATGAAAGGGCTATTTTCCACACCTCACATGGCTGTTTTTTTAATCATAAAATGGTTGTGCACAATTGTCATACACCTTGCATCAAGCATGTCATGTGGTATCTGTTGGAATGCATTGCAATTGATAGATAAACTTTGACCAACGTTGAGAGGACAGGAAACCTAAGTCATCGGTTAGACGGGCGCTTCCGTTGGGAAAAGTTTTGTGAGGCAAATCAAAATCTCCTAGAACACTGAATTATGAAAGATTGGAGTTTGTGCAAATGTTATATGTGTTAGGGACGCATCTTGGGGCCAATCCTCGAGGTGTAGGAGAGTCGCAGTGGAGCCGCAGCAATCAGTCGAGAGGTGCTTCCCTATGTGTATATTATGAGGCATTATGCCTACATGTTATGGGATCTCCCTTTGAGGAGAAGGGAAGGTGAATGTTGGACTACATATTGGATACAAACACAAAATCGTCATAAGCATTTAGTGCAAAGTAAGTTTTAGACTCTCCTGGCTGGCCGTGTGGTGGGGTTGTCTGTCGTATGCATGAGGTCGGGCTAGTGCCATAGCCAGTGCCGGCCCATTTTAGGTCCCATCAATGGTGCATTTTTCGGGAGCTTCCAAAAAGTGGTGGTTCTCAAATCTAGGGTTTTTAGGGACCAAATAGTTGGTTTATGTTCTCTAACAAGGACCGTCAAGTCGAAATACAAAAAATAGAACGTGTTGAGAGGGCTAAACGGATGTTGGAGATTGTAAGATGCTATTCTCCTCAAAGGAGCAGCCCGTTACGCATAAGTGGCAGTGGTTCTAGTAACCTAGGTGTTATGAGTAGCTCTTCGAGTGCAAGTAGAAGTCTTGGTACTTCCCTATTTCTAGTTAATCAACCCACAACAAGTGGGGGTGTAGTATTGCCTACACAAACTCCTGTTGTTACACTGGATTTACTAGCATTAGGAGCACCGTTGGCCATTTTCCATGGGTTAGCAGAAGAAGATGGAGAACTCCACATTAAGGAGTTTCAAACACTCATGTTCAACTATCGAATCCAAGATGAAGGACACCTAATGATGTCCTTCAACATGACGTTAAAAGGAAGAGTAGTAGTGTGGTATCACGGTCTAGAAGCCAGAACCGTAGCTAGCAGTGCCCAATTTTTTACAGCTTTCCGTAGGGAGTTTTTCCCTGAGAAGGGTGGACAATATTGGTTGCGTGTTCTGAACGTAACACACCAAGAGCCAAATGAGAATGTCCAGGCATAAGCCAAGAAACTAACACAAGTTCTTTGCAAACTTAACACTTATATTCCCATTCCAGCGGCTGCACAGTTGCAATATTTCCTACATGGATTGGATTTTAATATCCAAGTGCAGCTGAGTAGTGTTGCTTTGGCTGATATTTACACTGCCATTACCTAAGCAGAAGGAGTAGAGTCGCGCTTACAAGCGGCTTATATGGCAAGGATAAATTGGAATGGTAATAATTTGGCCTTGACCAATGGGAGTCAAGGGGACCCCATGTTAAATACGAGTGGCAGAGGGAGTATTATGTTGAATTTTCCTATATTACCAGCTACTCCTAGCATGACTATGCCTATGGCTAGTCAAGCAGCCTCAGTAAATAGTTGTAGAAATCAAACAATGAATCCTAATGTTGTCCCAGTTGGCTAGTCAAGCAGTCTCAGTAAATAGTGGTGGAAATCAAACAATGAATCCTAATGTTGTCCCACTTGATTCCTAATCAAGTGGTTAGGCCCATGGGGTGAAAAACTGACGATCATGGCTATGAGTTGAGTGCTTCTAATGTCCTTGGTAAAGTTAAGGATATGATGAAGCACTACACTGATATGACCTCTAACAGTATCGACAAATAGCTGTGGATATCAATTTTCTTAAGAAGCAATAGAATTTGATAGGGAGCTGACGCCCTGAAGAGGGTGGCCCCTCAAGATTCAGCTGTAAGTGGTGTGAGGGCCCAAAAAATCCGAAATTTAGGAAAAAAATCTTCGACATCAAAGGCGACAGCTCTGCAACTATGACGATTTTAAGCACTAAGTGAAAGACGGCTTTCAAAAGGCGCCCGAGCGACACTTGTGGATTTTTTATAAATTTTCCATCTATCGTGCGGGATGCTAGGAGCTACCAGTTAGTGCGGGACCTCAAGACGGACGCATAGAATTTTTCAGAGGTCAAATCGGAGTCCGGACGCGAAAGTTGCCAGAAATTGGCCAAATTTGAAAAGGTGGACATTGAGAGATCAAAGGGGGGTGCCCTTTGGGGCTTAACCCCCCCATTTTGTTTTGAGGCGTGGTGGCAGCATGTCGATGCCCTGATCAGCCGCGCTTAAGAAATGCCCCCCCCATAAATCGATGAGATGGCTTCAATAGAAGCCATACAACAAATCATTGCAAGCAAATCAACAATTTTTCCTGATCCTATCGCTGGTCTTCGCGCAAGTTATGGCTGACCGAATGAAGAGATCAGAATCTAATCTTTCTCTCTCCTCCCTCTCTCTCCTCTTTATGGGTTGTTCATGCGCACTATCTTGAAGGAGGAATCGAGAAGGAGATTAAAGGAAACGATGATGGAGATTGATGGAGATGCTGAAGATTGATGTGCAGCATTGGATTGAGAGCAAGGGAGGCTCCGTCCGCTGGTCACACAGTCATTTAATGCATCTCGGGTTTCGTAAAAACACGGTATGACTATTTTTTAATGAAGAAAATGAAGTTTTTTGATATTTTATGATGGAAATGATGTTCTTATGTATTGAAAATTTCTTTGAGTGCTGGTTGCATCATGTTTAATTGCTGTCTATGAAAAAATTTTGATTTCATAATGATTTACATACGTTATTTAAATTCCCGCAAAACCCGAAATGCGGTTTTTAAGCGGTAAAATGATAGTTTTGTCGTTTTGGGTGGGTGAAATGTGTTCCTATGGGAAAAAAATGACAAATAAATCGAATGCTGGTATGCTGAAGTGATTGGAATAAGAAAAATCAAGAAATAGCATATTTTATTGACAAATAAATCAAAAAAATAGAAAAATTAAGGGGAAAAAAAGAAATGCGCTTCACAAAAATAAGGAAAATATAATGAGTGTTTGTGGATGTATGATAGTGGCAAAACATGAGGTTTAGCCCCAGTTTGCTCTATCTCTTTGTCAAAGTTTGTGATTTACCGCTTTTCATACATCAAAACATGACAAAATGAACCTCTACACCTATACAACGAAAGCAATACCTAAACGTAGGGGGTGAGGTGTTTGAATGGTGTGATTTGCGTGCTGTTTATTACTATTTTTTTCTAATGCATATCATGATATAGATGGTGCACAGATTGGATGCTGTATGCTCATGTAGTGAACGCCTGAAGGTCCCCAAGAACAAAAGAACTCTACTTTTTGCACAAAACTCAAGGTAGAAAGCATGCACGATATGAACAAGAGACCAATTGGGTGCAATCTCCCCCCATGCCTTATGTGAGCGCTTCACAAAGGATTTATTTTTTTGTATTAATCATCTTCAAGCTCAAATAATAGCCCAAATTACAAAATAGCATGCTTTTGGCTTTTGAGTTTGTTTTAGCACAAAATAGAAATAAAGCTAATGGGCGGGCGCCCAAAGAGTCAGGCATACCCAATACAATGTCCAAATACAAATATCATAATCATGCGCCCATGCGCATACAAAATAATAAATAAATATCCAACGCCTCAATAAATAGGCACGACAAAATATAGACGCCATGCCTAAGGTATGCGCCCATCAAAATATAAGTGATAACTCGAATACACGCTATCCTCCAATGCTTTCCTCCGCCACTGCTGCTATCTCTACACATCAACTGAATCATTCACAATCGTTAGTAAAATAATACAATTAAACTGACAAAAGTGAATACCTAGCAGTCTTCAGCTACATAAATAAATCAACTGGTTAGAAATCAATCCTAACCTTAATTTATCACGAGTGCGCACTCTAAACTCATAAATGTTTATTAATTTAATATGTATTTTGCGAAATCACCCACTATGGAATCACCCATGTACACACTAAATTAATGAAACACCCGAAAAGGATAGGCATCCCCATCAACTTCTCACACAAAGAATCCACTTTGTGTATGAGCCCTGGTCAACAAAGTTTACGGAATCCACCATGGCACGGAATCCACTGTGAAATATGCCTCCTGGCATCAAACCCCCGGGGTGGGATAACAATCGTCCTCAATTGCTAGTAGCTCAATGTGGAGCTAACAGAGTGGGGAAAGCATTTAAGTCTCTAGCGTGCATCCATTGGGCCTCTTCAACGGGATGGTTTTTAAACTTGACCAAATATCTAGAATATCTACGGCCATTTCTAGTGGTCATAAAGTCAGTATCTATGATAGCTTCAGGCTCAAGTATTTCAGTCTCTTTATCTAACAAAGGTGAGTTTTCATAAACAGGGTGTATAGGTAATTGGCCTCTAAAGGGTCGTAATAAACTAATGTGAAAGGTGTTGTGAATTTTCCAGTGAGGTGGTAGTTCTAACTTGAATGCATTGTCATTGATTTTGTGAATGATCTTAAATGGTCCATAGAATCTAGGTGCTAATTTCACAACTGGGTGTTTATCTATACTTTGTAATCTACGTTTTTCTATTCTCAACCAAACATAGTCATCAACTTTGAAATTCATGGCCTGTCTTTTCTTATTGGCTTGTTTTGTATACGATTACTAGGCTTTGGCAATCATGTCTTTAACCTCATCGAAAATAGTAGCGTGCATGTTAGCAATATCATCAGCACTTTGAATTCTATTTGATAAAGATGCGACAGGTGTAGACAATCTATAACCATAAATCACTTCAAATGGTGCTTTCTTTGTAGATGTGTGTGGTGTATTGTTATATGCAAACTACAGTAAATGTAAATGTGTGTCCCATGTCTGTGGTTTAGAAATAGTGTAAGCACATAAAAGATCTAAAATAGTACTATTAGTGGCTTCTGTTTGTCCATTAGTTTCAGGATGAAATGCAGATGAGAAATCAATCTTTGTTCCTAGGTTAGCAAACAAAGTAATCCAAAAGTTGTTACAAAATCTAGAATCACGGTCAGAAATAATAACTTTTGGTAATCCATGATTAGTGAAAATAGTTTTCAAAAATAATTATGCTGCCTGAGATGCTGTTAAAGTTTTCTTACATGGAATGAAATATGCTTGTTTACTAAACCTGTCTACTATAGTCCAAATCATGTCATGATTAGCTTTAGTATTAGGTAAACCAGTAATAAAATCCATAGAAATCTGTTCCCATGGTTTTGATGGAATAGATAAAGGCATAAGTAAACCATACTGTTTACCATGATGTCTCTTAACTCTTTGACAAACCAAACATTCAAAAACAAAGTTAGATACATCTGTGTCCATATGTAGCCAATAAAAATCTTCAGTCAATATATGCAAAGTAGATATGATACCTCTATGACCTTGATATGGAGGACAATGAATCTCATTCAAAACAAAAGATCTAAATGGAACTGTAACACATAATCTCTTTTCATAAAACATGAATCCATCATTGTAAGACAGTGAATCAATAGGAATCCATTTATTTCCAACTAATTTATTCCAATCATCATGAAAAGTAATGTCCTGATGATAAGTATCTTTCATAGGAGTTAGAGAATCAAATGATATAACAGAAATATTATGAATGGTGGGTCTTCTACTTAATGCATCGGCTACTACATTTTCTTTACCTAGTTGATATTGAATAAGGGGATGAAAACTCTGAATACAAGCTGCCCATTTGATATGTCGGTCAGATATTTGAGGTTGACTAAGTAAATGTCTAATACTTTGTTGATCAGTCTTAATCATAAACTCAAAACCCATTAAATAATGTTTCCATTGTCTTAAAGCTTGTACAATAGCTAACAATTCTTTATCATATGTGGAATATTTAAGTTCGGATGGTTTTAATTTACAGCTAGAATAGGCTATGGGATGATTACCTTGCATAAGTACGGCTCCTATTCCAGATCCGCTAGCATCAGTAACTACTAAAAAGAATGGTCTATTAAAATCAGGTAGTTGTAATATAGGAGCATGGGTTAATGCATGTTTCAATAAATCAAAAGATTTTTGTTGATTATCAAAGTATCCGAAGGAGTAGTAATGTTGTCCTCATCTTCCATAAAGTCAGGCATTTCCTCATGTTCTTCATCTTCCATTGCTCCAAGATAGTTGATATGGACAGGTGGCTTCTTCGATTGGCAATTGGCTGCTAGATGTCTAGGTTGATGGCATTTGTAACACACTATAGGTTTGGCTTTAGATACATTGTTTGCAATGGCAGGAAGTTTAGGAATATTAGGATTTGGCTATGAAGATGGCTTAGGATTTTGATTGGTATTTGATGGTAAAGGAGGTGGTTTTGTCCAAGACTTACGAAAAGATGATGAAGGAAATTGACTTTGATTGAATCTTCTAAAATTTGAATTGAATTGCTTAGAACCATAGTTACCATTTGGTTGAAATTGTTGTGGACGCTTGCTTCTTTCTCAAATCTTGTCTTCAGTGTCATGAGCTAAAGAAATTGCATCTTCAAGAGTTGTATGCTTGAACATATTGACTTCAGCGTAGTAATGCCTAAGTAATCCAGACATATACTTGCGCTTGTAAGTCTCTTCAGGTACGTCTTCAAGCATGCGTAATTGAAGTAAGGCATTCCAAAAGCATTCGGTATACTGAGAAATAGGCTCACGATCTCTTTGCTGAAGAAGGTCCCATTGCTTTATGGCTTTTTCATGGAATTGTGGAGGAAGGAAATTCTGCATAAACTTCTTTTTGTAACTCTCCCAGGTAGTGGGACAATCTATACTCTTACGAACCACGGTCCACCAAAGAGATGCTCTATCCACTAAATGATTAGTGACACACTTGATTTTATCTTTTTCAGCGTATGTTTCCTCATGAAAGTAATCATCAAACTGACTGATGAATGCAAGAACAGTTTTTCCATCTCGAGTGCCATTGAAAGTACGGAATTTGAAATTTCTTTTACTTATCTTTGTTTCTTTGCGGATGGATTGAGCTTCAAGAGTCGCATCAATGGTTCGTCAGATAAGATCTTCGGGTTGTGGTTCCTCTTTGTTGGTAGTCAATCTTTGTAAATTGGCCAATTGAACTTGCAATGCTTGCCGGGCTCTTCGTTCTTCATCCAACTGCATCACAATTAAATCCAACTTTTGTTCCACCGTAGGTTCAGGAAGATCACCTTCAGCCATTAAATCATCCATATTTTGTTCCGTCATCCTGCAAAAATTCAAAAGACCTCACACTCTCAAAATCCAATTAACGGGATGAGCGTAGCGCAAGATCGGATGTACAAGGCTTATATATTTTTGTTTGGCTTTCACGGTCTTCGTCTTTGGCAATTGCGGGATTTGAAATTTTTGTAAAATCTGCATTTGACCTTCTACATGTGCTGAAACTGGTTCAACAAGTCTACATATGTGAACAGAGTCTTCCACGGAACAATTTTGCAGTTCGGTGCTTCTGCGCAGGAACAATCCTTATGGGAGTTTTGGGCACAAGTCAGTTCTGACTTCTGGTGACTTGCTGGACTTGCAGAATAAGTCAGTTTGTACTTGGGAAATAAGAAAGCTTTGGTAGACTTGATTGACTAAGAATTTTTAAGCTTCTTACACTGTCGTGAAGTTTTAGGACATATTCATGTCCTTGGCAGATTCGTCGCGGCCCAGAAGATGTTGCTGTTGCCCGTCGATATAAAAATTTGAAGCTTTCTAAGCTTCTTATTAAGCTTTCTAAGCTTTAAACTTAAGCTTTTAAGCTTTATGAAAGATATGGAGATTACTATTTTCTCTGTACAAAGTGACTTGGAGAGAGGGATGTAGGAGTGGTCCTCCACCATTACAGGTCGGTCCTTCGCGATCAGAGGCTGTAAACAGAGGTTCTTAACCACAGAAATCCACCCGTATTGACCATTCGCAATGAGACTGACCGTAGAGCTTGATCGTTCCAGGAGCTCCGCCTTCGCACAAGATGGGTAGCGATTGGAAGCTCTCGATCTCAGCTTCGCTTTGATACCACTAGTGCATAGATCGGATGCTGTATGCTCACATATTGAACACCGAAAGGTCCCCAAGAACAAAAGAACTCTACTTTTTGCACAAAACTCAAGGTAGAAAGCATGCACGACACGAACAAGAGACCAATTGGGTGCAATCTCCCCCCATGCCTTATGTGAGCGCTCCAGAAAGCATGTATTTTTTTGTATTAATCATCTTCAAGCTCAAATAATAGCCCAAATTATAACATAGCACGCTTTTGGCTTTTGAGTTTGCTTTAGCACAAAATAGAAATAAAGCTAATGGGCGGGCGCCCAAAGAGTCAGGCATACCCAATACAATGTCCAAATACAAATATCATAATAATGCGCCCATGCGCGTATAAAATAATAAATAAATATCCAATGCCTCAATAAATAGGCACGACAAAATATAGACGCCATGCTTAAGGTATGCGCCCATCAAAATCTAAGTGATAACTCGAATACACGCTATTCTTCAATACTTTCCTCCGCCACTGGTGCTATCTCTACACATCAACTGAAGCATTCACAATCATTAGGATATAGTACAATTAAATCAACAAAAGTGAATACCTAGCAGTCTTCAACTACATAAATAGATCAACTGGTTAGAAATCAATCCTAACCTTAATTTATCACGAGTGCGCACTCTAAACTCATAAATGTTTATTAATTTAATATGTATTTTGCGGAATCACCCACTATGGAATCACCCATGTACACGCTAAATTAATGAAACGCCCGAAAAGGATAGGCATCCCCATCAACTTCTCGCACAAAGAATTCACTTTGTGTATGAGCCCCGGTCAACAAAGTTTACAGAATCCACCGTAAAACCTCACGGAATCCACCGTGAAATATGCCTCCTGGCATCAATAGATTTCATTGTATTTTAATTAAGAGGATAGTAGCACGAGTGTTGTCTCGGTGCTATCCTTACATCGCTGCAATGAGTTAGTGAATGAGCATTGGAAAGCCTAGTTATGCACAACACGTTTCTGATTGAAAATTATGTTTGAGCACTTTAGCATCATCCACTTTTGCATGTGCATGTCAACCATGGTATTAGAATACAAAGAACTGGATGCATAGCACCTGTTTTCGATTAGGATGACCTACGCTTGAGTGTGGAAAGGAAACTTAAGCCGTAGGATAGATGTTCGTTTCTTGGGGAATTATTTGGGAAGGACACATGGTATCTCCTGGAATACTTTCAAAATGAAAGAGTGGAGTTTGTTCATTTGTTCTATATGTTGAGCAGCGCATCAAGGGGCCAATCCCTGCGATGTAGGAGAGCTGCAATGGAGCCGCGGTGATTCCATCGAGAGATTGCCTCCCATGTATGTGATTATCGTGGCATTTATTGCCAATGTGTATGGGTTCTCCCTCTGTGGAGTTTATAGAAAGGGAAAAGTTGGACTACAAAACTATAAACTCATAGGTTAGGCTTTAGGAGAGTTCATTCTTTAGCAATAGATAGACGCTCCTGGCCCGCAAGGCCGTGTTGGTGTATTTTTCTGTCATGAGCATGAGGTCCGACTAGTGCTATAGCTAGTGCCGGCCCATTTTAAGTCCCATCAATTCAATTTCATAACATGTTGCAACAAATGAACCATTTTTTTTATATGGTTATGAAACTAGATTTGGTCATATGGTTAAAACTACTTTATAAAAATATAGATATCTTGTAAGTTTCACCATGAGATCAAATATCCACCTTTCAAGTGTTTTTAATGTTATCTTATGTTGATATCTATGGGATTTACTACATAGCTGGATTTATTTATATGTGAATCTCATATCACAATAAACCACATCCTCTATTTAACTAGCCTTTGAAAACCATATGGCTAAAAACCATGAAAAAGTCTCTAATCTCATAGATAAGTCTTATGACTAAAAATGATTTGATCACATGGTTAAAACCAATGGCAAAGTTTCTACAATATGACTCCTTTCAAGAAAAACTTAGATGTACAACAATTGAAATGTTAACTTTGTGCCAAATGGAGTCGTAAGATTGCTACATAACCACATTGACATGTGGGTGGATCTCATATTGGACTAAATCTCATTCTTGATTTAAATAGGATTTGACCACATGGCCAAAAACCTTAGCAAAGCTCCTAGAGTATGATCCTTGTATAAGAAACTTACATGGAGAAGAAATCCAATGTTAACTTAGGGACAAAATTATCCATGAGATTTTATACATAACAACAATGATTTTTCACTATACCTCATACCACACCAAGAGTCAACATTTCATTATCGCTTGGCCATTTGATTAGGCCCATGGCCAAGTGTCACTATTAACAAAATTTGATCTTCTAACCAGAGCCCTTGTCAATGTTTCTACTATATAACTCTTGCAAGGAAAACATAATTAGTGCTAACTTAGGGCCAAAATAATCCATGAGATTTGATACATAACCACATTTATTTATGGTTAGACCTCATACCACACTTAATATCAAATTTTAATATTTCATTTTACAGAAGAGTCCCTTTGGAGTATTTTTATCTTGTATTTTGTAAAATATTGTGGTTTTATGTTTTCAATTTTCAACCTAGAAATCTTATACATTTATTTAGGTTTTGTAGATCCACTTTTGTTTGACAACATTTCCTCTTTGTAGAACTATTTAATGGCAAAGAAAGATAGTACATCTAGAAAGGACACCTAAACCATTGATGGAGTTAGACTTGGTGATTTTGTGTATCCATGGTATGTGGATGCTTATGATAGACAAGGAAAAAGGACCGAGAATGTTCTCTTATTTACTTTATAGAGTGATATTGCATTTTTTCAACAAGATGGTGTCATAGAGAAGCTAACAGATGGATGTGTTCTGGAAAAGAGGGAATAACATATAATCTTGTTAAGATCAAGGGGAAAAATGTAGTATACAAACTTGATCCTTTGTCATTTCACTTTATATGTATTAAAGAGGATGAAGAATACTCTTTGAAAAAAATGGCTTGGACCTTATTTGAGGAGGTAAATACTATTCAAGCTATTCAAAATACTGAGTTACTTTCCCTATTAAGAAAAGTTGATCGCCCCAACAAAAGAATGAAGCTCCAAGTTAAACAAAAAGACTCAAGATCTTCATCTCTTCTTAAGAAGAAAATAATACACAAAATCCCACAAGCTCAAAGTCAAAATCGCCTCAACAAAGTTCCTTATCACAAGCTCTAGTTGTTAGTATGGCTACTAACACTAGTGAGAATGATGCCACTTTACCTTCCATGCTAGAAGGTACACCTACAAAGCCAATAACTTCTCTTAAGGTCAAGGGAGTAGAGAGAACATTTGATTTTCCTAAGATAGTTAAAAAGAAGGGAAAGAAGAAAGAATTAGGATTTCACATGTTCGAAAAATTCTTTCCATTTGATCCAACAATACAATTTCCTATTCTCATATGATAGGGGCACCTCCTTTGTATGTTTATAGGTCACTATGTTAGGATTATGTGGAGAAGCTAACCACATCTTTCATAAAGAATCCCATGAATCTAGCAACAATAGCATATCTTATGCATTTTTAACAAGACAACAATGAGAAGAGACTCATGCATTATGGTGAGGTGGATGCTAATAAGTTGGACACTTAAAGTTGTTGGATTATATCAGGGCTTCACTCAATTCATGTAGCAAATATATATATTCAAAAGTAATACTACACGTTGTCTAGAAACCAAGCAGTTATACACCATGAAAAATGCTAGAATATTAGTTGATTGTCCTACCAAAATGTGCATTGAGCTTTTATGAATGACAAATATGGAATCACATACTGTTATGAAGAATGCCCCTTATGTTGAGCAACTTCAACAATTAAGAGATCTGTGCTAACATTTGGTTCTCTACCAAAACCCCAACAAGGGCTTCCTAAGAGAAGCTCTCAAAGAGTACCATGGCATGAAATAACATATAAGCTTATATTCTCTTTTTGTGAAAATTAGTGTGATTCTCTTTCTTTTGTTCTATTCTCACTATTTTGATCTCTCTTCTTTGTAGAGATTTGAGGTACACATTGGAGAAAATTGTGTATCTAGAGATTGCCATATGATTGTTATCTCCCAAGAAATATTTGATAGTTTGATCAAAATCATCAAGAGATACTCTAGAGGTAAGCTTATATCCCAAGAAGAGAGTTCAAGAAAGAAGGGAAGGCAATCTTCTCTTGATGCATGTCATTGTCTTATGGGTCTAAAGGATGGAGGCATCCTTACACTACAAGAGGAGATCAATGAAGGTCATATCCTTTTTCTTAGAAACAAATGGGATAAGAAAGATATGATCGACATGGAAATAAGGGCTAAGAAAATCAAGCAAGATAGAGTTATAAAGGAGGAATTAGTCACTCTTTTCAATGCCTCAATTCCAAAAAGTAGCATTGTTATGAAGACTTGGAAAGAGCTTGTTGATGACTATGATATCAATGATAAAGTCTACACAAAGATCTTAGGCATTTTCAATGATTGGGTATCAAAGAAGCTCACACATGGAGCTGATGTAGGGGCCCTACCAAATGGAGCAAATGACATTATGAACTTTCTAATTGGAAAAAAGAAAAATCCTCTTTAATCCTCCATTAGTCTACCTTGGCATGTATATGTTATATCGGATGCAATCTAGAAACCTTTGATCTTATACATAACATTTACAAAGATCCAATTACCATTGGGATTGTTGTTCTAGATGCAACACATGAGTTGAGGGAATAAAATGGGACTCTATAAAGTTTAGAAAGGTTGTACCCACTCTACTACAAATGACATGTGAACCTAAACAATTCATGTTGTTATCATTTCTTGATTGAAAGAAAATGGCAGCTTTGGAAAATGCTCTTGAAAGCATTTGTTGCAATAATCACATGTTATTTTTGGTAGTGTTGAATTCCTATCCCAATGGATAGAACATTTGATTTTGGATCTATAGATTCCTTTGTGGTTTTGACATTAGTGACCATAGAAAAAAGCTTCGTCAATTTTGAGTGATATATAAACAATGTCAGCAAACCTTCCATTTTGGACTTTGAAGACTTGGAAAAGGAATGCAATGATGAAGACATTGAAGAAGACCAGAGGATTGCAAAGGCCGTGTTGAGAAAGAAAATGAAAGTTATAGGGGCTACAATCAAAGCACTCAATGATGCTCATGAGGTTATATTTGATGTATATGCAAGTGGACTTGCATCTAAGGTGGCATTGGTAAATCACATGAAGACTATTGCAGTGGTTTGCAACACTTAAGACCAAAGAGAGGTTGAAGTACAATTGTGGAGAGTCCATGAGAGTGTCAAACAAAATTCAAATGCCCAAGAGGTTCCTCCTACTAAAGGTCAAGTTCTTGAAGTACCACCCAAGAGCGTAGAAGAATCAAGCCAAGATATAGCAAGTCTAATTATGAAAGAGAAATTAAAGGCTACTTTAGGTGTTAAAATTTTGTCCCTTCTCCTTTCATCAAGAAAGACACATTGATGTACTTTTGTTTTTTTTCTTGAAAAGTTACCTCCATTAGCATTTACGATATTTCCTTTCTTTTGTGATATTTCTTAAAGAAAATCTATTTTAGTTTTTTTAAATTTTGCAAAAGGTATTCAGCATGTTTGGTTTAAAAAATCTATCTAAGTAAATATTTTGCTAAAATAATGAGCTCATTAAAATTTATCATCCTTTGTAAGGACAACTATTTAAAGGAGATATTGTAATCTAGTATGTAAGAATTCTTATCCCAATGAAAAGTTTGAACTAGCTATGCAAAATTTACTTAAGTTTATTTTAGATATTATTTCAATTAAACTCTCATATGTGGTGTGTAATGATCTTGCAATGCTAGTTTTGGTTAGATTTTTTCACATGGTCAAATCTCTTATCTCTTATAATCTCTTTTGCTACATTAGTAGTATATGTCTATGCTTATACATTAGGATGAGAGAGCCAAAAATATATTTCACACCCTAAAAAATTTTCACTACATCCCCCAAAGGAGAATTACAACAAAGAATTCACCTCTAATGTGTCTTTTGATATGTGTATATCGAATATTAAGATAAAATAATTGTTACAATTCATACGCTTAAATATCTATGGGATATAACTAGTTCAAAAATAGAATGGTTAGTCTTGAAGAAGAAACTATGAAAATTTTATCCAAATAGAGTACACCTTATCTCAATTAAATTTTCATGTGTCACTTATATGTGACAATAGTTTTGGTCACATGGTCAAATGTATCATGCTTAAATTTTCTTTTAATAATTAGGACTAATAAACACATTCTTTGTACTTGGCATTTTGAATGCCTTTTTAGAATCTGAGTATGTTTAATATTATAATTATAAGGCAATTATTTAACTAATTATAATCCTCTATTGTTAGTAGCCCAAGTATACTTATAATTAGCAATAAAAAGCAGGTATGAAAAAATGACTTTATTAGAATAGACTTTACCTCAAAGAAATCATCATATATATTTTCTTCACCTCATGATATTACTCTTAGTTAGATTTGTCCACATGGTGGAATGTCTCTTTTCTTAAGACATCATTTACTAGTACCTATACATGTATTTGTCAATATGAAGTTAAATTGCTTTAGTGTTCTATGCCATCTTATAGCTCAAACATTAAGTAGAATGATGAGGAAGTAAATGTATCTAACATGCTTCTTTTTCTTCTTTGTAACTTCAACTAAGAAATCTATGGTTGGATATCTAACAACAGATTCAACAATAGTAGAGCATGATAGTGTGATTGATGCGTCCTTGATAAGAAATCCAATACAATTATGTATAATGCTTGATCATCTCAATGGCCTTCTTTTACAACGATGCTTTGCAAGTCTAAAAAGTTCCAAAGTTTTCAAATGGAAAAGCAATGGCTTGTTCTTTGACTAGGATGTATGGAGTTTCTTGAAGCCTTATATGTAAGATTCCAAGTGGGAGTTTGGTCAATAGTTGTACACAAGAATGTCATGGCAATGATTAAGTTCTTGGAGATCCATGCAAAACTGAAGTATCCTTTCTTCATGGTTTAGGGGCAAGAACAATGTCATAGACATTCACTCAAAATCATATATAGGCTAGATAAGATGGGAGTAGAAGCAATATTCAAGCCTCCATTAAACTATGTATGGGATGAATATGGAGATCTTTGTCAGGATACTAAGACTATTCTCATAGATGACAACCTTATGTCCAAATCCTATTCAGAACTACATTTATCCAAAAACATTTGATACTAATCGCGGAGACTCTATCTTGATCAAAGAACTTCTATCATACTACTTGAATTGCTTAAGCAAATACCATGATGCATGTGAAGTCATCAAGTTTAATTGATATGGAAAGGAGCCAATTTAATATGGACATGAATTGTATGCATTGTTCAAGGTTGTCATTGATGAATGGACTAGAGCAAAGAATGATGATATTTCATCTTTATCATCAGCACCACATAAGACCATGATTGATAAAGATAGAAGATATATTCAACCTTCAACCACTTCTTGCTTAAAGCGACCATCTATTATACAAATGTCCTTAACAAATGCCTCATGTCATCCATCTCTTACACTGAACAACTCACAATTATCCAAGTTGAAGCTGACTCTTTTAGTCTTTACTTTGAAAGATATGGAAGCAATGCAACTTACTCATCAGTTAAGATATCACAAACATTTCACAAATAGTAGCATAGCTAAACATTTTATACAAAATCTACCAAAGTTGTATTTCTCAATATATATGATGTAACGAGGTAGTGACTCTATATGGACTAATTTTGAATCCCATAATAGATATATCCCTTATATTAAGGGCTTTTGCATGGTTATGGAATATACGCTTGTTTGGAATTTAAAGTTTTTTATATAGTTACCTTGGTGTTTTTAAACACCACCAAAGTCAATGAGATAATCTACTTAGTGCTTGTTATTTTTTCAATAACATAAGTTGATTGTGCTAAAATTTCTTATAAAGTGGTTTAAGTCCAATTTTGTACTTTATATCTTAGCTAACAACTAAGTCTTAATTAGTAATAAAATTTATGTCTAGATTTTTGGAAACACAAAACGATGGGGTCAAAGGTTAAATCTTTAGTCTTATAAAAATCATGAACTTCTAGCATGGTACACAAATCTTCATTTTATGATCTGAAAGTTCATTTATCTATTCAAAGTGTTAAGATAATTGATTTTGGCCAAAGTAGATATCCATCTTTGTTAAGATAGATGGAACTTTTGAACAAAAGACATTTATATATGAATATACATACAAAAAACACAAATGGGATGAGCAATAATTTAGTGTGCTTCTGTCTATTGGTTTACACAAAAAAGAACCATCACATCATAAGTTATCCAAACTTATGATGTGATGGTTCTTTTTTAACATACTTGTGTCTGTTGGTTTACACAAAAAAAAGAACCATCACATCATAATTTATCCAAACTTATTACTATATGGTATCAAATCAACTTATAAAAGAAGAAACTCATATTATAATATATTCAAATTCATAACATTATAAAATTTGACCTTAAAAACATACCTTCATATAATGTTTGAGGCTCTTGTATTCTAACTTCTCTCTACACTCCTTCAAACCTTTAAACTATAATACTTTCTACATGGATTAGATTTCAACATCTGAGTGTAGTTGAAGAGTGTCACTCTTACTAATATAGATACTACCATTACATAAGTGGAGGAGATAGAGTCACAATAACACGCGACCTATGTATCTAGGGTACATCCCTATTTAAGTCTGGGTCCTAACAATAATATGACATTAACTATAGCTAGTGGAGGTCAAGGCGTGATAAGTACACCCATGACTAACCCTAATGTAAGAGGAGACATGATGCAAAATGTACCTATCTTGCCACCTCCTCCTAATGCTGCTATGCCAATGCCTATAGCTGAGTAGCTCTATTGAACAGTGGAGGCCAAATGATGAATCTCAATGTAGTGTTAATTAATCAAGGACAAATACATAACTTGGTAGTTAGGCCATTTGAATGCCAAGGGGATGATCACAGTTATGAGTCTAGTGCATTAAATATTATTAAAAAATTTAAGGACATGATGAAGCATTATATGAATATAATAATTAAAAAAATAGACAATAGCCATAGATGTAAACTACCTAAAGAAGTAGTAAAAATTAATAGAAAGTTGATGCCTTGAAGAGAGTGGTTCATCAAGGTTTAGAGCTATAAGTGGTATGGTGGTCAACACTTCTCTCAAACTGCCCCAATGTTAAATGTGACACATGTAGGAACTTTGGCCACTTAGCCAACACCTATTGGAGAAAAATTAGTTGCCTTCAACAAGGAAGTAGATGGCCTATTTTACAATAGAGAAAATGATGTTGTGGAAGAACTACCTAGTGGCAGTGGTGAAAGTTTGATTGAAGCAGTGTGTGTTAATTCCATTGATGCTTATAATCTACAAATAATTATGAGAGGTTAGAAGGCCAAAGAAAGAGATAAAGATAATTGAAAACTATTGAGGAAACCCCTAAACAGGATGAAGGCAGTGTGTGTTAATGCCACTGACGCTTGTAATCTACAAATAATTATGAAAGGTTAGAAGGCCAAAGAGAGAGATGAAGATAATTCAAAACTATTGAGGAAACCCCTAAATAGGATGATAAGAGCAAGCAAATCCTTAGCCATGATGTACAAGGTGGTCCTTTGAAGGCTAGTAATAACAAAGAAAACCTAAATAAGGAGCCAATGAAGAAGAATGAGAATGCTAAAAAAGTGGCACCTAATATTATGAAGCAACTAAGAGAGCCAAATGATTTGGTAGGAGAAGAGGACTATTACTAACTTTTAATAATTTGATCTCATAAATTCTCTATGTGAGATCAAGCCTAATGTTCATCTCCTATAGCTAATTAAACTATCTGTGGGAGTGCTTGAGTTCAGAAAGATCTTTTATACTAGATATATTGTCAAACCCTTGGGTGTTGGTGATGATTGGTTTAAGCATGCCAGAAAACATTACCTAAGGGTTTTAGCTTATGTTGATGGTATATTAGTAAATCATGCCATTGTGGATACATGATCTTCTATTAACATTATATGCTTTGAATTAATGGAGAGGTTGGGATTAGGGATTCAAAGAGATGCCTCCACAATTCTAAGGGTGGACAATGATAGTTTGAGAAAAATGAAAGTTCCTATTACTAAAGTCCATGCAACCGTTGCTGACATCAAATGTATCCTATACTTTGGGTTCATTAGGTTTGCAGGGTGACTAAGCTACTTGACAAATGTACTAAGTTCTTGGGACCAAAAATGGGCCCAACACTAGCTGTAAGGCTATAATAACTGATCTAGCCTATAATAAGGGAAACCTCTTTTTCTCAATCGTAGGTCAATTTTTGGGAAGACATGTGCTATGCATCAAGGAGTTGATCATTGATACTATCTTTATATGCACATGCAGTGTGGCATACCCTAGCATGCTCAAACAAGTTTAATTAGCAATAAGCTATATGTTGTACATAGACATTATTTCCATGATTTTCTCTAACATAGTGCGGCATTGAGAAGACAGAACATCGGGCTAATCCATGTTGCCTCTGCTCCTTTAGATATTCATGAAAACTTAAATGCTACACTTCAATGCAAAATCATTCATTTTTCTTTATATAAGCTTGGCATTTTAGCCTTCTTTCGATATTTATTCATTATGTGGAGTATTCTTTATATTATGTATCATTTTTCTATGGAAACACTTCCTAAGTAGGTACTTTAATAATTAGCCAAAAAATCAAGTCATTTCAACCCTCAATAGGCCATCCTTTGACACTCCACATAGTTATTGCCAACCACCCTCACACTCCCTCGCTCCATTCCTTGCATATTGTCATGAATCAGCACCCATTCTTGCTTATCCTCTCAGCCCACATGAATAGCAATTATGGTGAAAGACAAAGACTAAATTTTGATCTCTTCAAATAATATATTATTTCTGATGATTTCTGAAGTGATGGAGAGGAAGAATTGTTGCATCTCTTGTGTAGGAGGGTACTTGTTGATTCCACCTGCTACCAAACTCCATTTTTCCCATTTGAAGAGGCGTGAAAAAAATTGCATCCCCTCCCCTCATGAAGATTCGTGGGTTATTTAACTCTCTTAAGCTTAATGAGTTAAAAAAATGGTTCAACTTGATGGGACCTAAAATGGGCCCGCACTGGCTATGGCACTAGCCAGACCTCATGCACACAACAGAGAACCTCACCACACTGCCTCGTGGACCAGGAGCGTTTGAGATTCACTCTACACTAAATGCTAATGCTGTTTATGTGTTTGTATTACATCATAGTCCAACGTTTACCATCCCTTCTCCTTAGAGGGAGATCCCATAACATATAGGCATAATGCCTCGTAGCACAAACATAGGGAAGCACCTCTGGAGACTAACTGTCGCGGCTCCACTTTGACTCTTCTACACCTTGGGGATTGGCCCCAAGATGCGTTGCTCCAAGATAAAGTACACACGAGACAAGCTCCACTCTTTCATTTTGAATGTATTCCAGGAGATACCATGTGTCCTTACCAAATAATT
This sequence comes from Lygodium microphyllum, assembly GCF_053477565.2. Lineage (NCBI taxonomy): Eukaryota > Viridiplantae > Streptophyta > Polypodiopsida > Schizaeales > Lygodiaceae > Lygodium > Lygodium microphyllum. The sequence continues at coordinate 63,406,829 of NC_141140.1, forward strand.
TCCAAAAATTGATCAACTAGCTTACGGATTAGGTTATCTCACACACTCAAGCGTAGGTCATTATAATGGAAAACAAGTGCTTTGCATCCAGTTATTCATGATTCAATACCATGGTTGATATGCACATACAAAAGTGGATGATCCTAATGTACTCAAACATAATTTTCAATAAAAAATGTGTCATGCACAATTAGGCTTTCCAATGCTCATTTACTAACTCGTTGCGGCGATGTAAGGATAGCACTGAGACATCGCTCATGCTACTATCCTCTAAATTAAAATAAACCCAAACCTATATCATGCTATGCATAAGCAAAATTAGCCATAAACAACACTCAAATCGCATCATTCAAACTCCCCATCCCCTACATTTAGGTAGTGCTTCCATTGCATAGGTGTAGGGGTTCATTTTATCATATTTTCATATATGAAAATTAATAAATCACAAAATTTGACAAAAAAAGAGAAAAATTAGGCTAAATCTCATGCTCCACCACTACCATACATTCACAAACACTCATTATATTTTTTTCTTATTTTTATGAAGTGTATTTCTATTTTTTCTCTATTTTTCCTTATTTTTATGCATTTATTTATCAATAATCACTATTATTTTATAATTTTTCTTATAGAAATCATTTTAGCATACTAAAATCCAATTTTATTTTCCATGTTTCCCCATAGGAACACATTTCACCCACCCGAAACGACAAAACCATCATTTTACCCTTAAAAACTGCATTTTGGGTGTTACAAGATTTAAATAGCACATGCGAATCATTATGAAATCAAAATTTTCCAATAGAAAGCAACTACAAATAATGCAACGAGCACTCAAACAAAATTTCATCACATAAGAACATCATTTCCATTATAAAATGTAAAAAAAGCTTCATTTCCTTCATAAGAAATAGTCATACCGTGTTTCTACGAAACCCGAGATGCATTAAATGACTACGTGACCGGTAGACGGAGCCTCCATAGACCTCAATTCCATGTTGCACATCAAGCTTCAATATCTCCATTAATCTCCATCATCATTTGCTTCAATCTCCTTCCCGATTCCTCCTTCAAATTAGTGCATATGAACAGCCCATGGAGGGGAGAGAGAGGGACGAGAGAGAAAGACTAGATCTGGTTATTCTTATTCGGGTAGCCATTTCTCATGTGAGAGGCAGCAATGGAGAGCGTAGGATAGCACAAGATCACTGGTGTAATCAGTGGGGTTTTTTTTTTTTCAATCCCCAGCCCTCTTCTCCCTAAAAAATCGGCGCCTCCAGACGTCGCCTCGCTCTTCTTTTTTCTATACACACAACAGACCTCATGCACACAATAGAGAACCCCACCACACATCCTCATAGACCAGGAGCATATGAGATTCACTCTACACTAAATGCTAATGTTGATTATGCGTTTGTATTACATCATAGTCCAACGTTTACTATCCCTTCCCCTCAGAGGGAGATCCCATAACATATAGGTATAGTGCCTCATAGCACAAACATATGGAAGCACCTCTTGACTGACTGCCACAACTCCTTTTCGACTCTCCTACATCTCGGGGATTGGCCCCAAGATGCATTGCTCCAACATAAAGTACACATGAGACAAGCTCTACTCTTTCATTTTGAACGTATTCTAGGAGATACCATGTGTCCTTGCCAAATAATTCCCAAAAACTGATCAACTAGCCTACGAATTAGGTCATCTCATACACTCATGCGTAGGTCATCATAACATAAAACAAGTGTTATGCATTCAGTTAGTCATGTTCCAATACCATGGTTGATATGCACATGCAAAAGTGGTGTAACTATCTTGTTGCTCTAGCAACATTGATGGCTAGTGCTTATTTATTTCCACCATCTAGATTATCATGTCATGTCTAGTTACTACTTATCGCCATCATATTTAGCATTATGCCACCATTTGCAGTATTCCACTTACTACCTATTTCTTCATATTTAGCTTAATGACACCATTTGTAGCAAGTAAATATCTCCAAACTATTGTTATATATCATTCACATCTTATGGAGTGCCTATGAGTGCTCATTCCTACCTTTGCACTCTTAATGAAGCTCTGAGATAGTGAGTCTATTGGAAAAATTTTTGTTATATTTAATCTTGCAAAGTCATAACGTTAAAGAAAAGAAATATATGCATATATTTGTAACATTCGCGTAAACATATTTTTTTAAAGGGATAATATAATTTTTTTTATATTCCCCTCCCCAGCCGACTGATGTGCTGGAAGGGGAGGGGAATAGCAAGGAAGTGGAAGCTCCTCGTCGCTGAGAGCTCACTGGTGTAGGAGGCCATGCCTCTCGCCACATTGAGAGGGAGGATTCCCCCACCGCCCCAGCTATTTAAGCCGGGGATGATGAGACGATGGGAAAGGGGCTGCTGCCATAAGAAAAAGGGCAGGCTAAGGGTATAGTGTGGAGGCGCCGCCGTTGAATAAGAGGGGGAGGGAATCCTGAGACTGCAGTGGTCCGAGAGGAGAGGGGTGCCGTCACCCTGTTGCGCCGAGCTAGAGGGAGAGGGTGGTCATGGAGAGGGAGGAGCCAGCCCTGCTATTCCGCTGGACAATAGACACGTCAGCGGCCACCCTGATCCACCGCTGAAATCCATCGTGGCCACCTCCTGGCCGTCCATCACGGTTAGGGAGTTAATTTTCCCCCACGTGTCCTTCCCCTGAAGCTTGGAAGCTTCCAAAAAGGGGGGCCATCTTAGCCCCCATTCCCCTTCGCCTTTATGAAACCTTTTTTTTACCACCACCCCGGGTTTTAAAACCCCTTAAGCCTTCTTTCACCCCCCCTCCCCCCCCCCTTCTCATGCCTTTTCAAAAACCCTTCCATACCTCCCGTGACTTAACCTTTAAACCCTTTCTGTGGCATATTGAAAACCCCCGTGTGTAAAATCCCTTATCTCCCTTCCCTTGTGACATATTGAAGACCCCCTCATGTTTAAAGCTCATAAGGTTTCTTTTTTCCTTAGCCTTCCTATGCTTCCAGTGGGTTTTAAAACTGCGTGCTTTATAAAATTCCTTAAGCCTTTCTCTTGGACTTAGGGATTACTCCCCATTTCTCCCGTGGTTAAAACCCTTAGCCTTTCCTTACCCTTTTCAAAATACCCTTAGGACTTTGATTTTTTCCCCTACTCGAAAAAGAGAAGAAAAGTATTGAGGTGCAAGGGAGCAATGGTGGAATTCTGAAAAGGAGTGTAAAGCTGCTTCTACGTCCGAAGGACTACAATTGCGATGCCTCCTAAAAAAGTCCAAGGCGCAGCTGCGGGAGGGTCATCTCCCGGTATCCATGTGGATATCTCACCCCAAACCCAGGTTTTCCTTTCTAAATTATTATTCGATATTGTTGTAATTCAATCTTGCAAGGTTAATTGTTAGAAATAGGATATATTTTCGTCCTAGTGGTTCACGTCGAAGGAACTTAGTCATCAATACTTTAAATGGAACATGCAAATTAAAGAAAGTATAAACACATTCCTAGCAAATAGCTTTATGCATTGAAATAAATTATAAGCTAGATTATTATCCATTGAAATAGTATACTTCGATTAAACCTAGAAGTATAAACTGCATCTCGTGTTATTAATCCATATCCTCTTTGCAATGAATCGTCATGGAAGGTGCAAGCATGAAATGATTCTTACGATGCATAAACTCTAGGAAAATATCATTTATCAACATCATAAATTATCAAGTAAAAGGTTACTTATTTAGCATGAATTTTGTTCGCAAAGTGTAGGAAAATTATTTGGAATTAACCTAACCTCAAATCGATAAAGTTTAGGATTGAAAAATCAATTTACACATAGATAACAAATCATGTGGAAGTAATCTCGAAGTTATCTTCTAGATTTAACCAAATTGATATAAACTTAAAAATACCTATGCTATGAAATATTCGTTGGGAATGAGTTAAATTCCAAGAAACGCCTATACCTTAAATACTTGCCCACATTCCCTGAATGTAGGGTCAGTAAATTGTAATCGTAAAAGGAACTAGGGTTTGTCCCTGAGATTCTTACAAAAATAAAGCTAGGAAACCCTAGGTCTAATGACGTCAACTTAAAGAACCTGAAACGGATTGTTTCGTGACTCCATTATCGCATAGTATGATGCGGCACTTGCATAGCAAATACAGAGTCATATGGTCTTGTGATTGAATTACAAGAAGAAAGGCCAAATTCTTGCAACGAGGATGGCGGATCCTTATGCAAGTTATCTTGCAAGTGGATGTATACTTTGATATCCTTCTTGAGTAAGGAAGATTAATTGGAGATTAACGACCAGAAATCGAAGCACCCAATGAACTTTAAGGTTTGACTAAGTTGGGTTAATAGGGTATGCCCTAACCCAGGATATAGCGGATCTTGCCATGTTGCAAGTCATCCCGGATCGAGTGTTGGATGCATTCGAAAGGAAGGATTCATTCCTTAGAAGTTTGCCAATAAAAACAATCAATGGAAATGTTTGTGCTTGCTACAAATTTTAGAGCATTGTTTGACTTTGTTTGACCAATGAATTAAAAGATAAATGAATATCTATACTTCAGGTTGAAGGCCTGAAGGGAGAGGCAGCTTCAGTTACCCCTGACTACCTGCCTGATCCTAACCAAGGGGGTTGTTGACCGCGCTGGGAACGTGGACCGAATCTGTCGCGAGAGGTCTCTTCATTGAGCGCTACTTGGAGCAGAAGGACGCTTGGGTGCCAAGGGGGGCTCTGGCCGTAAATCCCTCGCCTTTCGGGTCTTGCACAAGAGGCTAACGTGACTCGGGATTGGATCTCGAGGCCCGCATACTAGTCTATGGGCGGAAACTTGGAATAGTGATCCCTGTGGATTGCTGGATAGCCTTCGGGCGAATTGTGGATAAGCCCACGGGCGAAACTCTTTGTATTTCAAAGATTAATATGATGACCTGTTAATAAAGAACTTGTTTGATATTGTTTTCTATGTCAAGTGATAAGATTACGTGAAGGAACCTGTGCCTAATGGGTTAATTAAAGAAGTTGGTTGTTACATGTCCAACTAATGTGGTAGATAATTAAATAACTAAAACAACCCGAGGAAAGTGCGAAGGATGGGCCATAGGTCCGTCCTACAGATGGGCGGGCCCGGTTGGCTGGGAACTTTTCTCAAATCACGAGGAACAGTGGGATGATCGTCAAAGGACATGAACAACAAAAGCGTTGACCTAGAGTTATGATTTAACTTGATTTACGCTGTTTTAGGGGAACGGAATGGGACTATGCCTTATGGCAGAGAGGTTGAGCTTTGCATCCCTTTCGTTTTCCATTCTCCTTGAACCAAGTGCAACGTGAATCTATTTCGGACCTGGCATTTCTATGTAAAGTAGTTCGCTTGGGTCCGATGCTAGTTGCTGTTAGGAAATGACCAATTAGGAAAACCCTAATTGAGGTCGATCCTAAGTGGGAATGGTCGGAATACTTCCGCTGCGTGGCAGACGTGGAAAGCCCTAAATCGCAAACCCCGTAACATTCCATGGGAGTGGCGGCGGAGCTTTCTAGACATCCTTTCCGATGGACTGCTAAGACATGTCCTAGATGATACTAGAGGACACGTTACAGTTGGTATCAGAGCTGACCAACAACAGAATTGTTTTTATGAAATCTTAATAAGATGAAGTAAAGCAAATGTTGCTGTCCAAACATTTCCTTACCTTCAATGCTGTCTTGCAGAATTACGAAGCATGGAACAAGTTCTTAGTATTTCGAATCATGTTTATGACTGCAATGCATTCTCCGCACTATCGACAAAGGGTTGAGATGATGAGCATCCTAGAGCAAATCTACAATCCATCACCTATATACATGGAACGAAGATGGATGGGTGCTTCAGGAATCTACTATATAGCCGCCCACCAGTTTGCTTATCTACAGACCAACCTAAAGAGGATCAAGTGATTAGAAGACCTGAAAGTCGTGAAGCTGTTCGTTTTTGTGGAAGCTCACATAAACTCAACTTTACATATTCAAGGTCGGAGGGTTGAGATGAACTCATATGTATATGAGGAAGTAACCCATGCAATCCCTGCCCCGACAGGATTAAAGTGTTGGGCCGCCATGAGAAGTATGGATTCCAACAAAAAGGATATCCTGAACTTCCAATGACTTACCGATTCCTGAAGATCCATGACCCGAAACCTTACTATTACACAGTTCCTATAGATAAATGTAATACAACGTTGTTCTCCCAAAACTAAATGTAACAGTTGGCTTATCATCACATGAAATGTTGTATTCGAAAGGGCTATGGCCATATAAATACAAATAAAGACTTCTTTTTATCAATGTCTGATTGTGCATATCCCGAGACATGAAGCCTAAGTGATAATTCAATTTTTATGAAGGAAAAATGAGTTTTTATGCTATTTGATTGATGAAACATTGTTCCGATGGGCTAATTATACATTATGATGTTGTTTTCTATGACTTTCAATAGTTTATAATCTGAAAATTAGAAAATCATAAGTGATATGGCTGAAATTAATGTCATAAAACCCGTAAAACACGCATTTAAGGGGTAAAAAGGGGATTTTTGCAAAATAAATGGGAAATATGAGACATAATGCCTACAAAAACCTAAAATTTTGCTGTCAAGGAACCTAAGGGCCACAACCCACAATCAATCTTAATTTTTAGTCATTTCTTATTGAAGAAAATAGAGGAAAAATACCAAAAAATGGTGAAAAATGGGTTTTAAATGGGAGAAAATTAGGAAACGGTAAAATGAAAATTCTAAAAAATTACATGTGTGTTTGTGCAGCGTATAATGAAGGTAAAGCATGAGGTTGGCCTCAGTTTACTATCGTTTCTATGTTTTCGTTCATGTTTATCGTTTTCTTTGTAAGGAAATACACATAAATTGACCCTTTCACCTATCAACGGATGCAAAACTGCATTAAACGGTAGGGTGAGAAGGAAGTTTGAGTGTCAAAATATAAATTAAAATCTGGTTTATGTGTTGCATCATGCCTATAGGACGTTGTTTTAAAATAAAGGAAAAGGCAGCATGAGCGTAAGGCTCGGTGTCTTTTCTATTTTCATTACATAAATGCCAGCATGAAAATCATGAAAAGATTAGTTTTGCACAATGCACAATGCTGATTTTCTTTAGTTTGTGCACTAAATGGTTCACATTATGCACTATGCATGGTTCATGGTATCTATGGAAAAGCTCCTGGATTGCGTTGCAATTGTTTTCTTAGGAATTTGACCCACAATTGAGAGCGTAAGGTTATCCCTTGCCGTAGGATAGAGGGTCGGTTTCCTAAGGGACTGTTAAGTAAGGACATATGGTATATCTCCTAGATTCGAGATAAAAGAGAGGAGTTTGTATTTGTCTGTTTTATATGTTGAGCAGTGCATCAAGGAGCTAATCCCTGCAATGTAGGAGAGCTGCAGTGGGGCCGCGGTGTTTCTATAGAGAGGTTGCCTCCATGTATGTGATTATCGTGGCATTGCCAATGTGTAAGGGTTCTCCCTCTGTGGAGTTTATAGAAAGGGAAACGTTGAACTACAAAACTAGAAAACTATAAACGCATAGATTAGGCTTTAGGGCAGTTCGTCCTTTAGCAGTGGATAGATGCTCTTGGTTCAGAGGCCGTGAGGGTGTGTTTGTCTGTCATGAGCATGAGGTCCGGCTAGTGCCATAGCCAGTGCCGGCCCATTTTAGGTCCCATCACGTTGGTACCAGTAATGTGGGAGAGGCGAGCGGAACGACCATTGCAATAAATGCCCCTTCGAACACGAATCAAACCCAGGTTCTTTAAGAGTTATAGTTAATTTATTTCTCATGAAAGAAATGAAGGGGGTTGGCTACGTGCATGGAACATGGATGGGTCTTAGGCGCTAGGTTGCATGTGCGAAATGATAGAGTATGGAGTTCACATAAGTTTATATGCATGAAATGATATCTTTTACATGCATAAAATGATAAGGTTTTTTCACTATTTCACATAAAATAATAGCTTTTAAACCAGTTCAGTGCATGAATAGTCATTTAGAATTCATGGTTTGTGATCATGACTAAAAGAAACACATGAGATGATAGTTTCCGATGGATAGAAACCTAGACCATCATGGGATCTGGTGCATTAGGAATTAGTATAAGTGCATGCGAATTGTTTTATTGATCATGCTGTGGACTATCACAAATGGATATGCTCCTAGCTTGATTGAAGCTGGCGACCTAACCCTAAATGGATTGTTGACCCAAGTTATGATTGGTTGTTTGAAAAGGTTGTAAATCCCTTGAGCAAGTGTTTTGATACATCCAAGTTGAATTTTGATTGTACATGCAATGGGATTGCGATGCCTTGAAGCAAGAGGGTGTGCATTCACTGTTTGTTAATGTGGTTTTGGATGTTAATCCAAGTGGGGTGTATTTGATGATTGCATGGTTGGGTTTGAGATGACTAATTGCCATCGAAATGAAAGGGATGTTTTCCCTAGCGATTGTTATTAAGCTGGTTGCTTCAGCTATGGTTGATTTCCTAAAGGGATAATTAAGGAAGGATGGCGCTGGCTACCCCCCACGAGCCGCCAAACCCTAACCAAGGGGGTTATGAATCCACGCCGGGAATGTGGACCGAACCCACCGCGAGAGGTCTCTCCGTGGAAATCACTTGGTGTAGGAGGATGCTTGGGTGCCAGTGGGGGCTCTGGCTGTAAATCCCAATGCCTCTGGGCCCTACACAAGTGTTCTACGTAACTCGAGATGGGATCTCGAGGCCTTGATACTAGTTACAAGGCGGAATCTTAGTAGGATAAACCTTCGGGTTTTGTTTCCGAGAGATAGAAGGAATTTTCTGCGGAGGCAGAAAGAAACACTTAACTCTCCTATATGGGCGGGAGACAAACATTAATCTGAAGATAAGTTAAGGAAGTGTTTGATATTGTTTTATCTTGTCTTTGTGTCTGTGCCCTAAATTAGGTAAAGAAACCTGTGACTAATAGGTTAATTAAGGAAGTTGCTTTTATGTGTCAAACATAACGTGGTAAGTAATTAGATAACTAAAACAACCCTCGAGAAAAGCGTGGTGGATGTGACCAATGGGTCTATCCTACAGAAGGGTGGTCTTGGTTAGACGAGAGCTTTTCTCAAAGGAAATGATAACGAGAAATGTTAGGAAAAAGTCGGTTTATGACCTTAGACAATGTTGACTAGGAACCCGGTGTCGAAGGATTTTGAAAGCAAGGTCGCAACCACAGAGGACTTTGAATAATTTCAGGATAGAAGATCAATCTAGCAGATCAAATTCAATTTGAAACCTCTATTTCTGCACCAACTCTAGTCTCTGAATCTGTAAATAACCAGAGTGTTCCTGTTGCACTAATGCCATCTATTTCTTCAATTAAAGAATAGGCAGTCTGAGTATTGAAAACATTATTCAGCTTGATCCCATATCAGAAGTACAAAGCCTCACTATCCTGCTTACATTCATGCACAACATTGGTAATATGAGGAGAATCTAATGCAGGTTTGTAAGCCTGCATCAATATATTTTTGTCTTTCAAAGCATCAACAGGCTAAACTTCATCTTTAAAAGCAAACTGCATAATACAAAGAGAACCATGTCAGGCAAGATCAACATCTTCACAAACAAAACCTATGATAATGTGCTGTTCTGGATCAGGCTCTAAGTAAAGTCATGGTAATTGTGATGAATCTGTAACAAGATGGATAAGCATTGGCAGACAGTTTGCCAAAACATCAACCATATATCCCACTTGCACTACTTTCACGGGCATCAAGTGAACGGAGGTCTTTTGGTATATGAATTCGAACAGCACTCAGACTTTCTATCTGAGAGAGGGGTAAAGATGCAACCTCTAAGTGTTGCTGCAATAGCTGTGTCGTCAACTTCAGAAGATTATGTCAAGCTTCTTCACCGTCACAGCAGTGCCTAGCTTCATATCTGTCACAGCAGCAATCACTGGATATCTCTCTCTATCTCCTCTGAGCATTCTCCTGCTTGATTCCTCTGATTTGACAAGAGATGCATATTCTAGATTAAACCAAAATCGTGCAATTTCATTCAAAAGGACCACTGTTTCAATCCGCAAGTTTTCAACCAGAAGAATGAAAAACCTTCTTATGGCCCCCAAATGATACAAGAGCCTTGCATCCTTCTTTTTCCAAAGTGACTTAACAAAGAGCAGGAAGAAGAAGCTGCACAACCATGGAAGAACTTTCTACAGAATCTGATGTAATACCAAACAGATACTGAAGCAAAGACAGAAATTGAGCTCTAAGTTTCTTTTGGGAGGGAGGTGCATGTCAAGATTGTGGGAGAGAAGGAAGGAGTCTCACTTGTAGCTTTCTTGCTTGCACAATGGGGGAATACACACAAGGGTGGAGGCTGAAAACAGTTTTCCTCTTCTTAGTTGTGTAAGCCAAAAGAACTCTCATACAAAGAAATAGAAGAACCCTACATATGGGTCTCAAACCAAACTCAACTAACTAAGGTGGCATACTAACTGAGCCACGAACTAGAGTAGATAAGGATAGCTATCATGTAGCTATTATTCATGGGCGGTGTACCAACCGCGTCTGCAACTCACACGTCGGTGACATAAATACACAACGGTCACCCTGGCGTATCACGAGTGGAGCTCGATATCTCAACAGTGCATCTGTCAAATATCTTCCAAATCAAAAGTAATTATTCAGAACTGCCAATCATCTGAGCCGATGCCAAAAACTCATCTCCTTTTGTCAAATTCTTCTTCTGTCAATTCCAAAAGTACACATCTTTGTGAAGCTATATTGGGCTTCTTTGCAAGCAAAGCCTTGCTATTTAAGTTAGCAAGTGACTGCTATGTCAAAATTACCTTTGCTTCCCGTTTCTTCAACAATCACATCCATGACAGTTTCCAGTAAGGCATAACAAGTAGCCAAATTATGCTGCCTCCTCCTTGTCCGCTTCTTCACTGCAGATGATTACACTCTTCATAAGTCAGGCCGCTTCTGTGACATCCACCATTGCCCGTCATATCAGTAAATCCACTGGTCTTCTCGTTCTTCTGCTGGTTAGATTTTGTTACTTTGTAGAGTTGGCTGTCGTTGTTTTCAGTTTCATCATCTTCATTAACTCATGTCGTCGTAGATCACTCTTCTTCATAATCTCTATCGCAACACGTCCACCCTTCGGCTTCCCTATCACACTAGTGTTCACTCTTCCAAACTTCTCAATTATAACAATTTTTGCACCTCCGAGCTCTTTTGCCACAGCATCGTTGATTCCTTACTTCGTCCCAAGCTCTCCCTTCGTTCTCCTCTATCACAGCAGCAGTTTCCCAAACATCCTCTGATGTCACCTCTTCTTTGTCTTCATCTTTTCGTCCTTCTCTTCTGCTACCATCTTCGACTTCTTGAGCACCCTTGTCGACTTCGGCTCTCCTCTTCGATCCTCGTCTCTTTCTCCTTCTCAGTCCTCTTCTCCGCCTTCTGTAGCCGCTTTTTCTTTCCCCCCAAAAAGCCTCTTTTTGAAAATAGCCATCTGTGGCTTTGTTTTTTCCTTTTCCTAGGCCAAATAGTTCTATATATAACTGCACAACGGAACGTCAGAATTTCCAGTAACTCCAAACCACAAAATGAATTCAAATAATCACAGCTACTGCCAGAGAAGCCAATCTCGAAACAAGAGATTATCTGGCACACATGCAGTTTCTCTGCACAGCCTCCTGGACTTGCATCAGAAATGCATTTCCATTTCCCTTTTAAACAGCAATAAGCTTCCAGAAATTTAGACTTTGCCTCAACTCTTGCTTCATATGAAGAAGAGTCTCTCCAAACAGGCTCATTGTTTCATATATGCTTGATTAACTCTCTGTTAAAACAGTGGGCCTAGTTCTCTCAACACGAACTGCAAAATATAAAGTCCCAGATATACCACACCAAAGCTCCATGAGATAGTTATTCAGTGTCAAGTCAGTAGCAGCAAGGACTCTATAAATTGAGTAAGATGCCTCAAGAATAGGAGACAGACCAGTGATAGAGGTAGACCCATTTGTGGGTAAAAAGTAGTTTGCCATTTTGACTCCCTCACCTTTCTCAGTCATCAAAGCATCAAACATTATATAGGCATTATATTCAACAATCCTAGCAGATAAAAGAGTACCAAGTTCTCCTTCAGCTCTATATGTGTCACTTCCTAACACCATGATTTTGAAATCAAAACCTGTCTCGTCCACCTTCAAGTGGGGTTCATCACAAGGCCCCTGATCTCTTGCCATTCTTCACAAACATATCCACCATTATGCTTCCCACAAGCATATTCACTTCCAAACCTCTCTCCACTATGCTGGCACGCAGAATAAGAATGCAAACACAACAACTAAGTATGTACAAAGTAACAAATGTCACACACACAACTTTTTGGTGAATTTCACACCTCGGATGCGCAACAGTATGACATCCACCCCCTCTAATCCTGCGCATCCTCCGGATGGCCCAACTACCCATGATCATTATCATCAAGATCCACGAACAGATCGATCTCTCCGTTGTGTATTTTCGGTATTTCAACAAGATTATCTGTCATATTGTGTGTCTCTTCTACTAGAGTTTCTTCTCGTTGCTCCTCTTGCAAATTCTCCCAATGCATAATCCTCATCATCTCTTTTCTTAAAAATCTTGATTCTTTTTCCTGCAATAGGCACTTTAAGCACTGTCCCATCCAATTCTGTCAGCTCATATGTTGCATTGTCAAAGACTTGTCTGACTATGTACGGCCCAAACCATCTTTTCACCATCTTCCAAAGTGCAGTATGCTGATTTTCAAGGTTGCTATCAAAGACTAATACCTAGTCTCCCTCTTCTATTGCTCTAGGCCGCAAGCGATGCCTACTATCAAACCTGTCTTTATTTCTTAGTCTAGTAACCTTCAACCTGTCAATAGCTAGCTGAATATCCTCTGATCTTCTCTCCAACTGCCGAATCCGAAGAGCTAAGAGCTCCTCTCTCGTCAAATCCTCCTGCCAAGGTAAAACTGACCAAGTCAAAGCACAAGTCTCAGTCGGCATAATCGGTTTCTAACCATACATAAACTCTGTGGGCATATATCCTGTGGTAACACTGTGAATCGTACGATCAGCCCACAAAGAAAATGGTAGAAGTTTCGGCCATTCTCCAGTCCGTCCTATGCATGCTTTGGCTAATGCTTTCACTATCGACGGATGCCCTCTTTCACTCTTCCCATTTCCCTCTGGATTGTATGTTGTGGTTAGAGCCAACTTGATTCCTAGTTGAGAGAAAAACTCCCTAGCTTCATTTGCATCCAATTCACCGCGATCCGCAGTGATCTTACCCACACAGCCATACCTGCAGAAAATTTCTTCCAATAAGAACTTACACACTGCACTAGTGGTCTTCGTTCTCAAAGGTCTGCCCTCAACATGATTGGTAAGATCCTCTCTAGCCAAAACAATATATCTCATCTGCCATAGACCCATAGGCATAGTAACCAAGTCAACTACCCACTTATAATGAATGCATAGCGGATAGGTCGGATGAAGCTCATCTCGATGACACACTACCGAATACATCTAGCAGTCTCTGCAAGTCTCTACAAAGTGAGAAACATCTCTATACATGCCTTTCCACCAATATTTCTCCTTGATTTTCCCATAAGTAGTCCACACTCCTCTATGACCAGCCCAAGGACTCTCATGAAACTCCCTCATCACTTGTAACTGTGTCTCTTTATCGCAGACAACCCGCAAGGGTAATCCATCTCTTTTCTTCGAGTGCTTCCAAAGAAATCCGTCCTTGAGAAAATAACTATAGGCTTTTCTTCTGATCTTCTTGAACTCTTCATATGTCCATTCATCTCTTTTGCTTAGTGTACTAAGGTACTTGCCAATCTGCAACCAATCTCCAACATAGAGTTCTTCTATGAAAGCCACAATATCATAGACATGGCAAACATGATCAACCATAGCGGGCTGAAATTTCTGCATCATCCTCTTCTGCAAGTAGTGTCTCCTCATCATCATATCTAGCTCTAGAGAGCATATCCGCACTGGATTATCCTTCCCTGCTATGTGTTTAAATTCTGGATTTAATGACTTGATGTATGCAATCCATCTCAGCATAGCTATATCCGGAGTAGAGCAACTCGTAATCATACCTAAATCAATGGCAAGCAATCTGTCTCTACCACAACTGAGGCTCCAATAAAGTACTCCTTGTCACATTTGAGAGCCGTAACAATTCCCAGTAATTCCCTCTTGATTTACTGATATCTCCTCTGTCTCTCGTTTAGGACTTTCGCCCCAAACCGAATAGCATACATGTTTCCATCTGCATCTTGACCCACAACCCAACCTATGCCAATTGAACTAGTGTCAACTGTCAATACAATAGGCCTTCCGCAATTATAATCCGCTTTCCTGAGAGTAGGAGCAATCTGTAACAACTTCTTCAATTTTTGCATGGCTCTAGTGTGGCTGTCATCCCAATAAAATTTCTACCCCTTTTGAAGCAGCTGATATAAACAATCTGCTATGTGTGCAAAATGGGGTATCCAAATCATATAAAACACACAAGCTCCAATGAATCTCCGTACCTCTGAAGTGGTAGAACAATACTCCGTAATCTTGCCTATAGCATCCACCTTCTCAGGTGAGGGTTTCCTACCATAATACCCACACATATGTCCAACAATGACAACCTCATTTACTCCAAAAACAGATTTTTGCCCTGATAGTGTCAAGTTCACTTCTTCTAACCTGGCCAAAATCTTCTCACAAGCTGAAATATGATCAGCCACAAAGTATCTGCATCCCTGCTCATTTAGACTCTCATTCTTCTCTTCTTCTACACACCCCTTAATGGGCACATCATCCAAGAAAGGCATGGTAAGCTGAGGTATGTAATCACGAAGGACCTTATGCATGGCATTCATTATATGCGCAACAGAATTAGTAGCACCTTGAGGCAAGGTACACATCCTGACAAGCCCAATAGGAGTTCTCATAGTGGTTATGTCCCTATTTTCCAAAGCCAGCTGAAACTGATCATATCCCGAATACAAATCACCTAAAGAATAGATGGCACGTCCAACAAGTGCTTCTGCAAACTCATCCACAACTAGACCTATACCAACATTCCTGATAGTAACTCTATTTACTGGCTGCATGTCCTGTATAAATCGAAGAGTACCATTTTTCTTTGGAACCATAAACCACCTATTTGTGTATGGTGCAGATGATGGCTCTAGGATTCCCATCCTGATTTTATCATTCAACAAGTCAATTAGCTTTGGCAGGTGTGCCTTAGGCACTGGAATAGGTCGGAGGTTCCATGGAATATGAGGAATAGTAAAGATCACCATAGGAGCAAAAATATCTAGATTCACACACCCAATCTCATGCGGGAAAAAAGCAAACCCCCTTCCATGTCGCTCAAGCATCTCCTGAAAGCATTGCTTCTCTGTGGGTAGTAAGAAATCACCATTTCCAATTTTTAATTCAGCAAGAGTCTCTGCTGAAAATTTATGGCCTATATGCTCTGGATTCCTCAAAATTGGCTGTTTGGCAGCCCTCTCTATTTGCTAATCACTGTCAGGTGGAAGCGGTACAGCTACCGGCTTCATCTTCTTATCCATAGTCTTGTATTTCGTGTCAACCCTGGCTTCATTATGATCCTTTGCATTACTCAAATCTTGTTGTAAATCAGCAATTCTGTACTCCAATGGCTGAATACCCTCAGCCCTCTACTCTATGGACTGCATAGGAACAGCCCTAAACTCTGGATGCTGAAATATTTCAGCAGTAAACTCTGTTGGCTGAAAGTTTTCAGCCCTCTGTCTCTCTGTAAGCTGATCATAATCAGCCGGAAACTCTGTTTGCTGAATTTCTTCAGCACTCAACACTTTTTGCTGAGTCACCTCAGCCTTTGACTCTATCTGTGACACAAAATCTGCAATTTCATGAAACATGTCCAGGGATTGCACTGATACATTACTGTGATAACTCTGCATATCAGTTTTCAGCATATCTTCCATCTCTGTCATCGTATCTGCACAAATCATACTATCATACATCCCATCTATATGCTCATCATCCTCTAAAATCCCTGCATTTTTCAAATTTTTCTCCTTCCTGCATATGTATTGCCTGGCAGCTCTAGGCAACTTAGAAGCCTTCTGATAACTCATCGAACTGTTTGCTGAAATTCCAACAAAACTGGAGGAGAAAACACTGCTGCCAGGAGGCGAGAACTCCAATCTCCTCTGCTCTGTACCATCGTCGTCTCGCGAAACAGCGGTACCTAATGAAAACCCGAATCCCTCATAGTGGGCAAAGGTGCATCTCTAAGAGTATCCCTGTTTCTAACATGGTTCACACACACAGTCGTAAACTGAACTGCTCTCATATCATCTTTACTGTGAATCTGTGCATAAGCAGATCCATCATCCATTACTTTTGTTTCCATGCGCATCTCTGTGATGAATGGCTGTCCAAGAATTATGGGATAAGAGCATGAATCCTGCACAAAGAAATGGAAATCCTCCTCTACATCTCCAATAGAAACCTTGACACAGGGACAGGCAGCATACAAATCACGTATAGTGTCGTTGGCGGCTCTCATACGCCACCCATGCTCTACATCCATAGGCCATCTATTACTTTCATAAACTCCATGAACTATGAGATTAAGCTCTGAACCATGATCCACCAAAGCAACATAAGGCACCTATTTCTCTCCAATTTTTACCATCGTTTCTGTAGTTTCCCTAGCCCAATGACTCCGCGAAAAGTGACTACGCGGTATCAAGACAGGCTCATCAGTTTTAGCATAATGCATAGGCTAAACCCTCTTCTCTATCTATGGAAAAACAGAAGCATTCTCAACCATAACCTCATCCTCATCCTCATCCAACTCCCCAATCAAAACTCCATGTGTATCAGTAGTAGGCAATGCATGTCTTTTCCTCTTCAGGACTTCTTGGAACTGATCTTGAAACTCTCTTTTCGAGATGCCCAAAACCTCAGAAATAGTAAAAGTCACCTCACTACCAAGTATCTTGTCATTAAAGATTTTCTTCATGTCCGTAGATGTCTCAATATCAAACATCAATCTAAACCCTGGCTGCTTTCTCTCTCTAGGCTCTTGCCTCTTTTCTTTCTTTTGAGCATCTTCCATCTGTCGTTCTGGCCTTGGTCTCAAAGACGGTCCTGCAATAGGTAGAGTAACAAACTCACCCCCTCTAGTCTTTTTAGCTACATTTGGATTTTCTTCATCCCTCTTACGCTTCTCCTCAACAAGTACATCTGCTCCCTGAGACTTAGCCAAGTAGGCATAAATAGTGTACCTGTCAGGCGAATCCCAACCTGTCTTAGATCTGATGCAAGAACCTGCATTAGTCAAAACAGTCTGCTGAATTTTTCCCTTGTTTGTCGTCTCCATAACATAAGTCCATAATGTTGACTGATTCTCTGATCCTTTCTCAATTTGAACTCCATATGCAGAAGCATCTCCTCTAGCTGCCACATAAGAAGTACGTGCAACCATATCATCCACTAATTTCTTCATTCCGCCTTTCCCAAAGTTGGTAACAAAAGCGGAGCTCTTGTTTTAGTCAACTAGATCTTACCTTCTTGTCCCCAAAATACCAAATTCTTCCTCCTTGCATCCTGAAAAGATTCACAATCCCTACAATGCTGATGGTCCATACTATCACACCAAATACATCTTCGATCTCTCCTAGGTGCACTAGGAGCACTCCTAGGTGCAGTAGGAGCACTAAAAGAAATAGTAGGCGTAGTCGAAGCAAACTGCTCTTTCAAATTTTCCACCAATTCTGCTTTAACTGACTCCAGTGTCAAATCCTTATGCCTTTGATTATGTCATCAAGAGAGGAAGGCACCGTCGGAGCGGATGGTTTTGGAGCAGAAGGAGCCGGCATCAGTCTTGGAACAGGAGAAATGGGAGGAGTAGAAACAGTAGGCACTGGCATAGGCCAAGAAACTGACTGAGGAAGAGAAGAAATAACAGGGATAGAAGCAGGCATAGGAGCAGAAGATGGTGTCGGTGTCATAGAACCATTCTGTAGGCGGGTCTTCCATATCCTCCTCTTGATCAAAGTTGAGACTGCATCCTGGGCATCTTACCAATCTGTTTTAAGACCCATAGGCTTCGTGCAATCCTCAAGAAGCTCTCCTAATTCTTCCTGAAGAGCAGGATCTGCAGCTTGCAAGAAAAGCTCAACTTTCTCAACATCCAATGCTCTTTATTCAATGGCATCAAGCTGACTATACCTCTCTTCAAATTCTCGAATCAACTCTGAAGCAGCTAGACCTTTGTTTGGCATGTAGACCCACTCTCGGAATGACCGCCGTGTAGCCATCCCAAAGTCCTCAAGGAAATACTCTTCTTTCAGGGCCTATTTAAAATCTTGCCAATGCAAATTTTGAATAAAAAGATCAGTCACTTTTACCCTCAAGGCGGGTGTGACAAGATGAAGGAAATACTTACTCATAAGTCCAGCTGGTACTCCAAAAAATCCCATCTTGATCTCATACGTCTTCAAGTAAGCTGAAACATTACGGCCATCAAATAGCTTCTTCTCATTCTCAACTGCTTCAATCGCCTTAGTCGTGCTGATTGCATTCTCCTGCTCCGAATATAGTTTCCTTTGCTGAGACAACTGTTGTTGATGCAATTCATGCTGCTGCTGCATATACAATTGTGTCTGTTGATTTTGAAGCTGCATATACATAGACATATTCTGTAAAATCTGCTTTAAATCATCTGTTGAAGTACTTGAAGCAGCAGTCAATGATGGAGCTGAAGTAGAGGACAAAGCACAAATCGTAGAAGAGGCTGAAACTGATGTTGAAGTATCTCCCATCCTGAAATTTATGCAACGCTTTCACGTCGGGTTCACCAAAGATGTCGAAGGATTTCGAAAGCAAGGTCGCAACCACAGAGGACTTTGAATAATTTCAGGATAGAAGATCAATCTAGCAGATCAAATTCAATTTGAAACCTCTATTTTTGCACCAACTCTAGTCTCTGAATCTGTAAATAACCAGAATGTTCCTGTTGCACTAATGCCATCTATTTCTTCAATTAAAGAATAGGCAGTCTGAGTATTGAAAACATTATTCAGCTTGATCCCATATCAGAAGTACAAAGCCTCACTATCCTACTTACATTCATGCACAACATTGGTAATATGAGGAGAATCTAATGCAGGTTTGTAAGCCTGCATCAATATATTTCTATCTTTCAAAGCATCAACAGACTAAACTTCATCTTTAAAAGCAAACTGCATAATACAAAGAGAACCATGTCGGGCAAGATCAACATCTTCACAAACAAAACCTATGATAAGGTGCTGTTCTGGATCAGGCTCTAAGTAAAGTCATGGTAATTGTGATGAATCTATAACAAGATGGATAAGCATTGGCAGACAGTTTGCCAAAACATCAACCATATATCCCACTTGCACTGCTTTCACGGGCATCAAGTGAACGGAGGTCTTTTGGTATATGAATTTGAACAGCACTCAGACTTTCTATCTGAGACAGGGGTAAAGATGCAACCTCTAAATGTTGCTGCAATAGCTGCGTCGTCAACTTCAGAAGATTATGTCAAGCTTCTTCACCATCACAACAGTGCCTAGCTTCATATCTGTCGCAGCAACAATCACTGGATATCTCTCTCTATCTCCTCTGAGCATTCTCCTCCTTGATTCCTCTGATTTGACCAGAGATGCATATTCTAGATTAAACTAAAATCATGCAATTTCATTCAAAAGGACCACTGTTTCAATCTGCAAGTATTCAACCAGAAGAATGAAAAACCTTCTTGTGGCCCCCAAATGATACAAGATCCTTGCATCCTTCTTTTTCCAAATTGACTTGACAAAGAGCAGGAAGAAGAAGCTGCACAACGATGGAAGAACTTTCTACAGAATCTGATGTAATACCAAACAGATACTGAAGCAAAGACAAAAATTGAGCTCTCAGTTTCTTCTAGGAGGGAGGTGCGTCTGTCAAATATCTTCCAAACCAGAAGTGATTATTCAGAACTGCCAATCATCTGAGCCGATGCCAAAAACTCATCTCCTTTTGTCAAATTCTTCTTCTGTCAATTCCAAAAGTACACATCTTTGTGAAGCTATATTGGGCTTCTCTATAAGCAAAGCCTTGCTATTTAAGTTAGCAAGTGGCTGCTATGTCAAAATTACCTTTGCTTCCCGTTTCTTCAACAATCACATCCATGACAGTTTCCAGTAAGGCATAACAAGTAGCCAAATTATGCTGCCTCCTCCTTGTCCGCTTCTTCACTGCAGATGATTACACTCTTCATAAGTCAGGCCGCTTCTGTGACATCCGCTATTGCCCGTCATATCAGTAAATCCACTGGTCTTTTCGTTCTTCTATTGGTCAGATTTTGTTACTTTGCAAAGTTGGCTGTCGTTGTTTTCAGTTTTGTCATCTTCATTAACTCATGTCGTCTAGATCGCTCTTCTTCATAATCTCTATCGTAGCATGTCCACCCTTCGGCTTCCCTATCACACTAGTGTTCACTCTTCCAAACTTCTCAATTATAACAGTGTTTGCACCTCCGAGCTCTTTTGCCACAGCAACGTTGATTCCTTACTTCGTCCCAAGCTCTCCCTTCATTCTCCTCTATCACAGCTCAGCAGTTTCCCAAACATCCTCTGATGTCACCTCTTCTTTGTCTTCATCTTTTCGCCCTTCTCTTCTGCTACCATCTTCGACTTCTTCAGCACCCTCGTCGACTTCGGCTCTCCTCTTCGATCCTTGTCTTTTTCTCCTTCTCAGTCCTCTTCTCCTCCTTCTGTAGCCGCTTTTTCTTTCCCCCCAAAAAGCCTCTTTTTGAAAATGGCCATCCGTGGCTTTGTTTTTTCCTTTCCCCAGGCCAGACAGTTCTATATATAATTGCACAACAGAATGTCAGAATTTCTAGTAACTCCAAACCACAAAATGAATTCAAATAATCACAGTTACTGCCAGAGAAGCCAATCTCGAAACAAGAGATTATCTGGCACACATGCAGTTTCTCTGCACAGCCTCCTGGACTTGCATCAGAAATGCATTCCCATGTCCCTTTTAAACAGCAATAAGCTTCAAGAAATTCAGACTTTGCCTCAACACTTGCTTCATATGAAGAAGAGTCTTTCCAAACAGGCTCATTGTTTCATATATGCTTGATTAACTCTCTGTTAAAACAGTGGGCCTAGTTCTCTCAACACGAACTGCAAAATATAAAGTCCCAGATCCACCACACCAAAGCTCCATGAGATAGTTATTTAGTGTCAAGTCAACAGGGTAGCAAGGACTCTATAAATTGAGTAAGATGCCTCAAGCATAGGAGATAGACCAGTGATAGAGGTAGACCCATTTGTGGGTAAAAAGTAGTTTGCCATTTTGACTCCCTCACCTTTCTTAGTCACATCAAAGCATCAAACATTATATAGGCATTATGTTCAACAATCCTAGCAGATAAAAGAGCACCAAGTTCTCCTTCAGCTCTATATGTGTCACTTCCTAACACCATGATTTTGAAATCAAAACCTGTCTCGTCCACCTTCAAGTGGGGTTCATCACAAGGCCCCTGATCTCTTGCCATTCTTCACAAACATATCCACCATTATGCTTCGCACAAATATATTCACTTCCAAACCTCTCTCCACTATGCTGGCATGCAGAATAAGAATGCAAACACAACAACTAAGTATGTACAAAGTAACAAATGTCACACACACAACTTTTTGGTGGATTTCACACCTCGAATGCGCAGTAGTACGACACCGAACTTCACGTCGATCCTAGTGGGAATGATCGGATAAGTTCCGTTGGGGGTTAGACTCGAGAGACCCTAGTTGGTAAACCCATCATTCCTTAGGAGTGGCAGGTGGCGTCTTCTAGATATATCTCTCGATGGACTGCTAAGACGTGTCCCACGATTTAAGGAGCAGGCACGTTACAGTTGGTATTAGAGCCAAACTTCTTAATGATGCATGATTGATTAATGTTTGGATCATAGACATATCCTAAAGAGAAATAACCTAAGTGGTATGGCTTGATTGTCAGGCACCTTCTGCACCCACGAACACTGATATGTAAGAGAAGAAGTTCCTTCTCAAGAAAATTAAGCCATCTGAGTTTGATGGCAAGGGACGGACTGTTCAAGTTGATGTTGAGATTTGGATTGAGTCCATGGAGGACTATTTTGAGGCAACAGGAACTACACTTGCTAACCAAGCCATGATCGCCAAACTTAAGCTTATAGGCGAAGTGAGACTTTGGTGAAAACAATGGTGCAAAGACCAAGCAATCTCGGTGGGGACAATCACTTTGGATAAGCTTAAGGAAGCTGTGCGAGGGAGGTATCTTCCACCTGCCTACCGCACACAAAAGATGAATGAATTCTACGACTTGAAGTAGCTAGGATTATCCCTTGAAGCATATATTCAAAGTTCATTTCACTCCTAAAGTATGCACCCCCAATGGATATGACACAATAGTTGTCAAAGTTCTGTGATGGGCTGAATCCACCCATAAACACTCGATTGGAATCAATGCGCCCAATGAACTTGCAAGATGCATTACTCCGAGTGAATCAAATCTTCCAAGAACTTAAATCAAGAAACTATGATGAAGATGACTCAGAGATCAAGACAAGAGGTGCCACAAGTGTGGAGAGGTATGACACATCCGTAAAAGATGTCCCAACCGCCAATGTTTCCACTGCAATGAACTAGGACACATCCAGACAAATTGTCCTGAGTTGGACCTTGAGAATCAGGAAGGTGTGATCGAACAAAGCTGTCTAAACTCTACCTTTGGCTCATATTATGAACCATATAATGATGAAGGCTTGGAGCCTATTGTAACATTTGAGGATGACTAGATATCCTAGAAAGATCCTCTTAAGGTAATAAGTCTTCTACTTGGAATAAATCCTATTGAACCTTATGAGTTATGGAAAGTTGTTATTTTAAGATGAGAATTTGAGAAATCAGAGTTGCGCAGCGAAAGCGTGATGGGTCCTAACCCACAGGTTTTAGAACCCAATGATAACTGGTTATCAATGAACCCTAAGCGCATTCGAGATGAGGACATCTCGATTCCTCTAAGGGGGAGAGGATGTAATATCCCCGTGCCCCCATACGAATCCCCCCCTTTTGTTTTTTTCAAAAAAAATTTCCCTCTCCCTCCCCCCCGACAGTACGTTGGGGAGAGAGAGAGAGAGAGAGAGGGAGTGAAGTGGGAGAAGGGGGGCATGCAGCCCAAGTGGCGGCGGACAGCTGCGCCCCCCCTTTATAAAGACCATCCCCTCCCTCCATTGGCATAGTTCCCCCCCTCTGTTTGTTGCAGGCACCCCCCCTACCCGTCATCCTATCCAACAGCCCCCCTCTAGCGTCCACAGGTCCCCCCCTTCAATGACAAACGATGCCCCCCTGTGATCGTTGTTAAGAAGGAGAGGACGAAGGAGAAGAAGAGGGGAAAAGAGAAGGAGGAGAAGAAGGAGAGGAAGAAGGAGGAGAAGAGGGAGAGAGCAGAGAGAGAAGAGGGAGAGAAGGAGAAGGAGTGGGAGAGAGAAGAGAGAGAAGAGGGAAAGAGAAGGAGGAGAAGAAAGAAGAAGGAGAGGAGAAAAAGAAGAGAGAGAAGAGGGAAAGAAAAGGAGTAGAAGAAGGAAGAAGGAGAGAGAGGAGAAGAAGAAGGAGAAGAAGAGGAAGAGAGAGGAGAGGAAGAAGGAGAAGAAGAGGGGGAAAGAGAAGGAGGAGAAGAAGGAGAGGAAGGAGGAGAAGAGGGAGAGAGAGAGAGAGAGAGAGGAGAGAAGAGAAGAAGAAGAAGAGGGAGAGAGAAGAGAGAGAAGAGGGAGAGAAGGAGAAGGAGAGAAGAAGGAGTGGGAGAGAAGAGAAGAAGAAGGAGAAGAAGGAAGAAGGAGAGAGAGGAGAAGATTAAGGAGAAGAAGAGGAAGAGAGAGGAGAGGAAGAAGGAGAAGAAGAGGGGGAAAGAGAAGGAGGAGAAGAAGGAGAGGAAGAAGGAGGAGAGAGAGAGAGAGAGAGAGAGAGAGAGAGGGAGGAGAAAAAGGAGAGGAAGAAGGAGGAGAAGAGAGAGAGAGAGAGAGAGAGAGAGAGAGAGAGAGAGGGAGGAGAAAAAGGAGAGGAAGAAGGAGGAGAAGAGAGAGAGAGAGAGAGAGAGGAGAGAAGCAGTGGGAGAGAGAAGAGAAGAAGGAGAGGGAGAGAGAAGAGAGAGAAGAGGGAGAGAAGGAGAAGGAGACAAGAAGGAGTGGGAGAGAAAAGAGAAGAAGAGGGAGAGAAGGAGAAGGAGAAAAGATAGGGAGAAGTAGAAGAAGAAGAAGAAGAGGTAGAAGAGAAAGAGGAGAGGGAGTGAGGAAGAGAAGAAGAAGAATAGGAAGAGAGAGAGTAGGCAAAGAGGAAGAGAAGAGAAAGAAGAATAGGAAGAGAGAGAGTAGGAGAAGGAAGAAGAAAAGAAGAAGAAGAGGGAGAGAGAGAGAAGGAGAAGAGAAGAACAAGGAGAGAGAGAGAGAGAGAGAAAGAGAGAGAGGGAGAGAGTTGGGGAGTGAAGACGGATCGAGGAGCCACACTCAAGCCACCCCTCATTGGCAAAGGATCCCCCGGCCGCAACCTTTCTCTCTCGAACCAGTCATCCTGAAGGACGAACTATCCAAACCCCGAGTAGTAATGGCTCCCAAGAAGAAAATCGTGGGAAGCATAGGAGCCAAAGCGACTGTTGGTACCGGTAATGCGGGAGAGGCGGGTGGAGTAAAAACCACAATAAATGCCCCTACGAACACGAATCAAACCCAGGTTCTTTAAGCGTTATAGTTAATTTATTTCTCGTGAAAGAAATGAAGGGGGTTAGCTACGTGCATGGAACATGGAGGGTCTTAGGCACTAGGTTGCATGCGGGAAATGATAGAGTATGGAGTTCGCATAAGTTTATATGCATGAAATGATAGCTTTTACACGCATATAATAATAAGGTTTTTGCATTATTTCACATAAAATAATAGCTTTTAAACTAGTTCAGTGCATGAATAGTCATTTAGAATTCATGCTTTGTGATCATGACTAAAAGAAACACATGAAATGATAGTTTCCGATGGATAGAAACCTAGAGCATCATGGGATCCGGTGCATTAGGAATTAGTATAAGTGCCTGCGAATTGTTTTATCGATCATGTTGTAGACTATCGTAAATGGATATGCTCCTAGCTTAATTGAAGCTGGTGACCTAACACTAAATGGATTGTTGACCCAAGTTATCCTTGGTTGTTTGAAAAGGTTATAAATCCCTTGAGCGAGTGTTTTGATACATCCAAGTTAAAATCTGATTGTACATGCAATGGGATTGCGATGCCTTGAAGCAAGAGGGTGTGGATTCACTGTTTGTTAATGTGGTTTTGGATGTTAACCCAAATGGGGTGTGTTTGATGATTGCATGGCCGAGTCTAAGATGATTAATTGCCATGGAAACGAAAGGGATGTTTTCCCTAGCAATTGTTATTAAGTTGGTTGCTTCAGCTATGGTTGATTTCCTAAAGGGATAATTCAGGAAGGATGGTGCTAGCTACCCCCTGCAAGCCGCCAAACCCTAACCAAGGGGGTTATGAATCCGCACCGACAATGTGGACCGAATCCGCCACGAGAGGTCTCTCCGTGGAAATCACTTGGCGTAGGAGGATGCTTGCGTGCCAGTGGGGGCTATGGCCGTAAATCCCAATGCCTTCAGGCCCTACACAAGTGTTCTATGTGACTCAAGATGGGATTTTGAGGCCTTAATACTAGTTACAAGGCAGAATCTTGGTAGGATAAACCTTCGGGTCTTGTTGTCGGGAGACGGAAGGATTTTTATGTGGAGGCAAAAGGGAACACTTAGTTCTCCTGTATGGGCGGGAGACAAACATTAATCTAAAGATAAGTTAAGGAAGTGTTTGATCTTGTTTTATCTTGTCTTCATGTCTATTCCCTAAATTACGTAAAGGAACATGTGACTAACAGGTTAATTAAGAAAGCTGCTTTTATGTGTCAAACATAACGTGATAGGTAATCAGATAACTAAAACAACCCCTGAGGGAAGCATGGTGGATGTGACCAATGGGTCTATCCTATGGAAGGGTGGTCTCGGTTAGCCGAGAGCTTTCCTCAAAGGAAATGATAACGAGAAATGTTAGGAAAAAGTCAGTCTATGACCTTAGACAATATTGACTAGGAACCCGAACTTCAGATCGATCCTGGTGGGAATAGCCGGATAAGTTCCGTTGCGGGGCAGACTCGAGAGACCCTAGTTGGTAAACCCTGTAAAACATTACATGGTGCAGCAAACAGAATCTGAGAAAGAGATAGAGAGTACACAACAGATAAGAGGAGAATCAGTAAATTCTTTAACTTCAAACAACTGATACAAAGATGGCTCTGTCCACCCGTGCGCTTCCACTATGTGAAGCTTAGATGGCGATCTAGACAGAAGATAGGTGAAGAGCTTAAGGCTAGCTAGAACAACAACTCTGACTGGGTGAAAAGATGAGTGATCGATGGTTGTGAAGGGGTTTAGCTTTTATAGCCTGCGAAGGCTATGAGGTTGGCCTGACCGACCTACCATATAAGCCTCCACTAGTCGGCCACGGAATATTCCAAGGAATATTTACTTTACCATCGGGCCAGGGGCGCTGCCCCCACACCCCCGCCAGGGGGGCCGCTGGCCCCCCTGGGACCCCCCAGCCAAGGGCCGCTTTTGTGGCCCCCGGGCCCCACAATAGGGGCCCATTTTAACTCCCTTACCCCGCAACTCGATGCAATGCGCCTTGAGTTGCTACCAGCTTAACCACTCCGTCTAACCCAAAGATTAGACCCACAATGGTCACCTTTTTTCCATCCGGTCACATAGACCTCATCTAATATACAAGTCAGGACTCAACCAATGTCTGGGCTCACATTTGGCTTCTCCTCATAATGGGGGCCTTACAACTTTGAGCACCATGGATCATTGGTAGCACCTCATGAGGGTGGGGCATTGATCATATCTAACACCCCCCTTCAATGTCCACCCATAGGTGAACTATCTCCTCGGCCCAATGCCGAGTCTCTGAAGATGAACTTGAAGAAGATCCTCCATAAGTGATTTGGTGAAGCTATCTGCTCCATTCTCCTCTGTTGGACAGTAGACCGGTTCCACTATCCCATCCTCCATCAAATCACGCACATAGTGATACTGGATCTCTATATGTTTGGTGCGTGCATGAAACACTGGATTTTTGGCAATGGCGATGCAACTCTGATTGTCACATCTTAGCACAATTGGTTCTTCATCCTGCACTCCCATATGCCATAGAATCCTTCTTAACCATACTGCTTCACATGCAGCAAAACAAGCTGCCTTGTACTGTGCTTTGGTAGAAGACAATGCCACTATTGGCTGCTTCTTACTAATCCAAGAGAAAATTCCTGAACCCAAAGAGAAACAATAACCAGAAACTGACTTCTTGGAATCATTGTCTCCTGCCCAATCTGAGTCATAGTTCCCCACAAGAGAAGTTTCGAAACTGTATGTGATACCATAGTCAAGAGTTTTCTTCAAGTATCTGAGCACCCGCATCCCAGCCTTCCAATGACTCTCATGAGGTTTGTTCGAGAACCTGCTCAAAACACCAACATCAAAACTGATATCTAGCCTGGTGTTACACAAGTAGATCAGACTGCCGACCAACCTCCTATACCTCCCAATGTCTGCTAGTGTTGATGTATCCTCGACGGATAACTTTGCATTTACCTCCATAGGTGTAGCTATCTCCTTGCACTCGGTCATGCCAAATGCCTTCAAGATCTCCCATACATGCTTCTTCTGAGAGATGAAGATCTTTCCTGGCTCTTGCCAGACTTCAATCCCCAAACAATAGTGCAGCAAGCCCAAGTCTGTCATTTCAAACTCAGAACTCAAAGCCTTTCGAGTTTGGTTGATCATATCTTCATAGTCACCTGTAATAAGAAGGTCGTCCACATATAGGACAATCACTACAGACTTTTTACCATCCCTATAAACATACAAGTTAGCATCTGAGGCACATCTTTTGAAGTTTAGGTTTAAAAAGAACTTATCTATCTGCTAGTACCATGCTCTGGGGGCTTGTTTCAGCCCATATAATGCCTTCTTCAACTTACACACTTTGTTCTCAGAATGGGGGGCCTCAAACCCTCGTGGCTGAGCCACGTACACCTCCTCCTTGAGGTCACCATTTAAGAACGCTGACTTAACATCCATTTGGTACACTGGCCACTTCTTGTGGGCAGCCACTGCAATTACCGTGCGAATAGTGGTCATTCTGGTAGTTGGGGCAAATGACTCTTGAAAATCAAACCCTTCAACTTGTGAAAATCCTTGGGCAACCAATCTAGCTTTGTACTTTTCTAAGGTACCATCAGCCTTATACTTTACCTTCCAGATCCACTTGGTGCCAATAACCTTCCACTTTGTTGGTCGATCCACTAGCTCCCAAGTGTCATTCTTCATTATGCTGTCATACTCCGCCTACATAGCAGCCTTCCATGATGGATCTGCAAGTGCTTCTTCTAAGTCAGTTGGCTCCTTTACTTCTCTCATAATCTCAACCATCAAGGCCATATTGACTATGTGAGCAGAAGCCCTCCTTTGCTCCTCTATTCTCTGAGACCTCCTTGGTCCGTCTGCCTTCTCCTCAACAGATGCAAGCATAGGATTATTGTGGTCATAGAGCTGCTTCACCCAGTGCGGCAATGGCTTTTCCGGTGGGGTGATATCAGGTTGGTGAACTTTTTCCTAATCATCTGAAGATGATGCTTCCTTCTCCTTAAGGATAGGGATAGCTCTCAGGACAGGTTCATAGTGGACTACTTATTCGCTTGATGATAAAGTGGAAGAACTTGCCTTCTCCTCCTCCACTGTATGCGGCTCCTCCTTGAACACCACATCACGGCTCACGATGATCTTCTTTGCCTCTTGGTCATATAATTTGTAAGCCTTCTGCTCATCACTGTAACCGAAGAAGATACATTTTTTGCTTTTTGGTTTTAACTTGTTTCTCTTCTCATCTGGAACATGTGCATAACGTTCACATCCAAAAATTCTGAAATGTGAGACAAATGGTTTCTTACCAGTGTAAGCCTCATGAGGTGTTTTTCCCTTAAGAGCCTTTGTATAGCTCCGATTTAGAATGTAGACTGCAGTATTAATAGTTTTAGCCCAAAAATGGTTAGGCAATCCCTTGCCCTTTAGCATGCATCTTGCCATCTCCACAATGGTGCAATTCCTACGTTCCACAATACCGTTCTGCTGAGGTGTGTGAGGCATCGTCAATTGACGCTTGATCCCTTTGCTCTTGCAAAAGCCTTCAAACTCCTTTGAGTTGAACTCACCACCACCATCTGTTCTAAATTTATTCACGATTTTCCCTGTTTCATTCTCAATAAGTTTTAGCCATTCTTTAAACTTACCAAAAGCTTGAGCCTTATCACAAAGGAAGTACACCCACATCTTCCTACTGTAGTCGTCGACAATCAACATAAAATAAGAAGATCCCCCCAAGGCCTATGTAGGCATCTTACTACACAAGTCAGCATGCACCAACTCTAGAGGAGCCTGTGCTCTATTCTTGCTTTCTTGTGGAAATGCCTTTCTCTGTTGCTTGCCCATCATACAAGCTTCACATGGTTCCTTCAATTTAGTTATTGTAGGTAGGTGAGCAACCATACCTTGCTTTTGCATCTCCTTCAACACTGCAAATCCGATGTGTCCAAACCTTTCATGCCAAAGCTTACTTGTGCCCACTCCAGCGGTGGCTGTAAGAGCACTTAGCTCATACAGGTTGTTCCTTATTTCTCCTTAGCCAACAATTGTGCCAGCACTATCAAGAATTTCTGCACCTGTCTTCTTGAACCTCACTTCATGACTAAGATTAGTTATGGCAGCAAACTAATAAGAGATTTCTCCTGATTTCGGGAACATACAACACATTTGAAAGCTTTTTGACTTCACCATTTGTAGCAACAAAAGAAATAGTACCTGTGCCCGTAGCAGGGCATTTAGCATCATTTCCAACCGTCACAGTGATGGATTCTTGTAGAGGCAGCATAGAACTGTATAGACCTTTCTTGTTGGTCATGTGACGGGAGGCCCCACTATCCAACACCCATGAGTCAGTGGTAGATTCTTCTTGCGCCGAGGAGCACACTTCCTCAATGGTCGCCATGAATAATTCCAGCTTAGCTTCAGCCGTATTGGCTGTCTCACTACAACAAAAAGGCTCCATAGACGTGCTTGTAGACGCAATATTTGAATTGTGAAAAAAAAAGTTGGGTGTGTTTATTAACGCGTCTATTTTCGCATCTACAAAATTGCGTCTAAAAGCGCGCTTATAGTCAAAAATAGACACACACTTAGACGTGCCTATAGATACGCGTATAAACGCGCTACGTAAATATATAATCATATTTATAAAAAAGTGGATATATTCATATTGTGCGTCTATACATGCATGTATCTACGCGTCTAAAACTGCATTTACTCTAAAAGTTTTTGACGAGAATAGACGCGCATTTATCCTGCAATTTAGACATACTGATAGACCCCCATCAACATCAAATTGTATACTTGGGGAAAACAGAGAAAGATTATTTCGAAGATTGGATATACTAAAAACAAAACAATGTATGTAGCACACAAAATTTCATATATATAGATGAAACGTTTTTACATTATGAGTTCTAGTGCTTGTGACGTCATGATCCCAAGCACTAGCTGAAAGTAATACATATCAAAAATGAAAATTACAAGCCAAGGGGAGGCATGCATGCATGGGGCTCCTCTATATCTCCTCAGAAGAGGCATCATCATCGCTATCACCACCGCTGCCTGTGCTGTTGCCGTTGCCGCCACCGCTACTACTAGTCCCCCCTTCGCTATCCTCAACTGCATCAGGGTTCGCCTACACAAAGGATTAAAGTATATAAATACCATTGCAAACAATAAATCATATTGATCTATACTTTTCATGTAAAAAATAAAACATACCTCTTCTGGTGGTGGAATCCTCATGGCGCAATTACATTGCTCCTCCGTGATGAGTCCCTCCTCGTAGAAATGCTGCCAAGTGGACGCCCGGTTATGACCTCGATGGTAGCCTACCTCTCTAGGAGTAGGCATCCTACCAACGATATGGAACTACAAAACAATCTGAACATACAACGTATTAAAACACACTACATAATGAAGTGAAACAAATTACAAAATTTAATTTAAAAAAACAAATCAAATAATACTTACAAACTCAACCTCCCATGACTCCCTGTCACCCGATCCATAATGCGACGATCCCATGGTTGCCATCTGGATACGTCGCGTCTCTGCATGCTGGCGACTTGTCATTTTCTCCGTTGCTCTCTTCTTGGCCTCTTTCCACTCCTTGCAGTGGCAATTGGGTGGTTGGCCATATCCAGGGCGCCCCTGCTCTTGTCTCCGCAATGACTCCTTGGCGCGCGTCATAAGGTGAGACCTCTTGTTATGAATGTCAAGATTGTGGGAGAGAAGGAAGGAGTCTCACTTGTAGCTTTCTTGCTTGCACAATGGGGGAATACACACAAGGGTGGAGGCTGAAAACAGTTTTCCTCTTCTTAGTTGTGTAAGCCAAAAGAACTCAAGTACAAAGAAATAGAAGAACCCTAGATATGGGTCTCAAACCAAACACAACTAACTAAGGTGGCATACTAACTGAGCCACGAACTAGAGTAGATAAGGATAGCTATCATGTAGCTATTATTCAGGGGCGGTGTACCAACCGCATCTGCAACTAACAAGTCGGTGACATAAATACACAAAGGTCACCCTGGCGTATCACGAGTGGAGCTCGATATCTCAACACTCCCCCTCGAGCTCAATCCCAATTCCTGCACACCAAGCAGGTCTTTGAACTTGCGCAGCTTCTCTGCGCCCAATGCCTTCGTGAATATGTCAGCTACCTGATCCTCTGTGCTGACATAAACTAGATCAATAAGACCTAGTAAAACCCTCTCTCGCACATAGTGATAATGCACCTCAATGTGCTTTGTTCTAGCATGATAGACTGGGTTATTTGCCAAGTGTATACTACTCATGTTGTCACAATAAATGACAACTGGCCCATCTCTAGACTGATGCATATCATAAAGTAGCTTATGCAACCAAGCTACCTCACATGCAGCCATTGCTGCACCCCTGTACTCAGCCTCTGTGCTCGACAAGGCAACTGTAGGCTATTTCTTGCTGCTCCAAGTGACTGCAGCACTCCCAAAAGAGAACACATATCCACTGGTAGATCGTCTATCAGAAATACTACCAGCCCAATCAGCATCAGTGTATCCATGCAACTGTATCTGAACCCCAGTCTCATAAAATAGTCCATACTGCAATGTGGACTTCACATACCTGAGTATGCGTCTAGCCGCATCCAAATGTGGTTTCCTTGGAGCCTGCATAAACTGACTTACCAATCCAACATCATAGCTCAAATCTGGCCTGGTAATAGTCATATAAATCAAGCTTCCTACTATGCATTTGTACATAGTAGGGTCTTCCAGAAGCTCACCTGCATCTGCGCTCAGCTTCACATTCTGCTCCAAAGGAACTAAAATAGGCTTACAACCTGTCATCCCATATTTGGACAGCGTGTCCAATCCATACTGCCTCTGCAAGAGCTGTATCCCACTTGGTGATCTAATCACCTCAATGCCCAAGAAATAACGCAGCTCTCCCAAATCCTTCATCTCAAACTTCTGCTTCAATAGCATTTTCACATGAAGGATATCTTCATCACTGTCACCTGTCATAATCAAATCATCAACATAAATGACAAGTAGCATAATACCTTTCTCTGTTTTTCTCACATAAAGTGAGAAATCTGCCTTGGAAATTTGAAAGCCAATAGTGACAAGATACTGTCCTATCTTGTCAGACCATGCTCTAGGTGCTTGCTTCAAGCCATACAAAGCTTTCTTCAACCTGCAAACAAACTCAGGATGAACAGCATGCACATAACCTGGTGGCTGCTCCATATAGACCTCTTCTTGCAAATCACCATGCAAGAAGGCATTCTTTACATCCATCTGATGTAAAGACCATCCCTTTGATGCAGCCATAGCAATGACTGCTCTTACGGTTGCCATCCTTGCAACCGGACTGAATGTTTCTTCATAGTCAATGCCATATGTTTGTGCATACCCCTTGACTACTAATCTTGCCTTGTATCTGTTCACAGAACCATCAGCATTGTGCTTCACCTTATAAACCCACTTACAGCCAATTGCATTCTTACCTTTAGGCAAAGGTACCAATTCCCATGTAGCGTTTGCTTCCAAGGCATCCATTTCTTCATCCATGGCTTTCTCCCATTTTTCTTTTCCCATGGCTTGCTCAAAAGAAGTGGGTTCTGGTTCCTGTATCACCTTGACCATATATGCATAGTGAATGGCTATAAATCCATCATATTTCAGCCTATCCACAGGATACCTAACTCTAGTAGACCTGCGCAAAGTGGGTTCACTCCCAGGTGCTCTCAAAACATCCCTGGTCTTCCATACTCCAGGTGTAACAATAGAAGGAATACCCAACTCATCATCAATGCTCTGTTCTGAGCCACTGGATTCACTATCCACATAAGAGTGACCTGCATTCACATCAAACATGGGCTGATCAACCTTCTCTTTTCCTTTTCGTGATACCTGCATACCACTATCTGCATTACTTTGAGAAGATTCTCCTGATCTCAATCTGCCTGTCCATGGCGAAGAATGTGAACCACTGCTAGAGGATGCTCTAGGTCCACTAATATTTTGTGACTGCTGCTGTGAATTCTGTGCAGCATTACCATTTTGTGCATCTACATCATCAATCACATTTACTGGTTTATACCAGCTACTCATCTCATCAAAAACAACATCTCTGCTCACTGTAAACTTACGAGTAGAAGGGTTATAGCATCTATACCCTTTTTGCTGCAGAGAGTAACCAATAAAGATGCACTTCTCAGCTTTTGGATCCAACTTGGATCTCAGCTCATCTGGCACATGTACATAGGCAATGCAGCCAAAAATTTTCAAATGAGAAATATCTGGTTTCCTACCAGTATACCTCTCCTCTGGAGTCATTCCATGTATTGCTACAGTGGGAGTCCTGTTCATTATGTAGACTGCTGTAGCAACTGCTTCAGCCCAATAAAAATCTGGCAAGTCTTTTTCATTGAGCATGGCACGAGATACCTCTCCAATATGCCTGTTTTTCCTTTCTGCAATTACATTTTGTTGTGGGGTATAACTGCATGAATATTGCTGCTTTATGCCATGCTCCTGCAAGAACTTTGCAAACTCATTTGAGAGGTACTCTCCCCCTCCATCTGACCTCAGGCATTTTATTTGCAGACCTGTTTCTTTTTCAGCCATAGCTTTAAGGGTTTTGAAATGCCCAAAAACTTCACTTTTCTTTTTCATAAAATACACCCAAACTTTTCTGCTATAGTCATCAATAAAAGTGACAAAATAATGACAGCCTCCAAGAGATGCAGCTTTAGTAGTCCACACATCAGAGTGGATTAATTCCAATGGCTTCTCACTCTCTTGAACATGTCTAGGAAATGGTTTCCTTGCCTGTTTTCCAAACTGACAGGCTTCACATACCTTATGCATTTCTGCAACCTTGAATTTTGGCAATCCTGCAACAATATTTTGGGCCTGCATTAATTTAAGTCGCTGTACATTAACATGACCAATGCATTTATGCCAGATATCAATATCTGCAACTACACCGGTCCCATGTGCAAACATTGTTGCACTCAATTCAGACATGTCTGCATCCAACGTAAACATTCTGCCCTTCTTCTTTCCTTTTGCTATCAAGCGACCTTTATTTTTCATATCCTCAACAAAGCATCCATGAGGATTAAATCTGACCTGCAAGCCCTGTTCAACCATTTGACCAACAGAAACCAGATTCTTGGTGATATTCGGGACATGAAATACATCGGACAGGTATTTCTTTTTCCCATCCTGCATAGACAAGGGAATTTTTCCAATCTGCACAATAGGATGTACAGTATCATCACCAGTCTCCACAAATCCTGGTTTTTCCATTTTCCTTGCATCCTCCATCCATTTTGCATGTCCTGTCATGTGGTTTGATGCACCTGAGTCAACATACCATACATCATTGCTTTCTTCTACACTTGTCACAGAATTGTTCATGTGCTGCACCATGAAAAAATGCTCATTTCTGTCATCACCCTGTCTGCTAGAAGATGCATAATTCCCTTGTTGCAGTTTTCCATTCATGATGTCATTCTGCTTCTTATAGCAGTCTTTAGCCATATGACCCATTTTACCACAGTAGTAGCATTCAACATTACTGTTTGCATTTTGACCTCTTTGCCATCCACCACGACCTCTTTGGCTCCCCCTGCCTCTAGAGTTACCACGTCCTCCTCCATAGGACTGGTTTTCTTGAGTTTGCTGCATATTTTGATTTCTACCACGGCCTCCAAATCGGCCTCCTCTACCTCTGCCTCTACCTCTTCCAGCATTTGAGTAGAAGACAGCTTCTTTTGAAGTTCCTCCTGAAGAAGATGCACCACCATTTCTCTGTTCCTCAGAAATTAGAAGAGCAATCAACTCCTCAAAATCAGGAAATCTTTCACGAACTGAAATGGATGTTCGAAACTGTGCATAATCCTTTCCTAGACCATTCAAGGTCACAGAAACTAAATCATCATCTTCCACTGGTGACCCAATGGAAGAAAGTGCATCTGCAATCTTCTTCACCTTCATATGGTAGTCCTTGATGCTCATATTTTCTCTTTGCACATTGTGCAACTCTTGCTTGAGCTGCATTTTCCTGGCTTGCGTATTTGTGCTATACATTTTTGACAAAGTATCCCATGCCTCCTTTGGCGTACTTGCATCCTGAATATGCATAATCATAGAGTCTGAAATGCTGATAGACAGCCAATACATAACTTTCCTGGCTCTCTCATGCCATGCTTTAAATGCCTGCATTTGTTGTTGATTGGGAACATCAGGAAGAACTGGTTCTTCTTCATTTCCTGCAACAAATTCCCAATATCCTTTTCCCATAAGGAAATTCGTCATTCTAAACTTCCATGCTTGGAAGTTGTTCTTGTCAAGCTTTTCAGTGACAATCTGTGAAAGAGAATCAGATGCCATTACAGAAGACTGCAAAAAATTCTGTCACTGCAAAAACCACAGCTTCACCCTCACAAGGGAAAATCTGCAAAACTGGCGAAAGTGGTATTTGACCACACAGTCACTTCCTAGTGACGATTTTGCATCAACAGGCAACAGGGATGATTCTGTAACTCCCAATGTCTCTGCGCACAAGCATACAATGCAATTTTTACAGTAACTATTCACCGACCTCTAGAACAGTGGCTGCACAGCATAAAACTGGGCCTTTTCCTGAGTGCGTGCAGAAAACTTCCGCCTCCAAAACAGACCCCGAAATGGCCTCAAATCAAAAAAACCGCAAAGAGCGTCTCAACCTGAGACAATGCACTCCTGCACTTTCCGGCTGTGCTACCTGCAGAGATCTGCTCCCAAAACAGAAAATGAAAGCAACAATGCTCCTCTTACCAGAACACCGCGAGCTTGGCTTGCTTTCTTGAGCTCCTTACCACGAACAAGGCTCTAATACCATGTCAAGATTGTGGGAGAGAAGGAAGGAGTCTCACTTGTAGCTTTCTTGCTTGCACAATGGGGGAATACACACAAGGGTGGAGGCTGAAAACAGTTTTCCTCTTCTTAGTTGTGTAAGCCAAAAGAACTCAAGTACAAAGAAATAGAAGAACCCTAGATATGGGTCTCAAACCAAACACAACTAACTAAGGTGGCATACTAACTGAGCCACGAACTAGAGTAGATAAGTGGAGCTCGATATCTCAACAATGAAGCGCGTCTCTCACCTTTGACCGTCCCCAATCATCTGAGAATCGTGAATTCTCGAGATTAGGGTACCTTTTAAGTACTGCCCGCAGCACCTCTTGCCATAAACCATTTTTTTGGTGCTTGAAGGGAATCACGCAATCTTTGTATGTGGCATGCACGACACTCCTCAAGTAGGCTATCAATTCCCTCCCCTCGAAGTCATGCAAGATACCACCAACATCAGTGATAGAGTAGTACATTTGTGGAGGCTCACCTCTCTCATTTTCCAGTGAGGGTGATCGAGAGCCACCACCTAGGCAACCCCCACAAAGCCCTCAACCTCCTCGTCCTCCTCCCTTGACGTGCACTACCCTCTACCTCACTCAATACACGTGCCTCTGCAGATGTACGTGCTTCGGCCGATCCATGTACCTCAGCTGATCCTTGTGTAGGCAAAGATGTGATAGGTGTCCTAGACATCACACTGAAAACCTCATCTGCAGTGGGAGGGCAACCAAGATAATTGGTCATCTCCCCCATGAATTGCTCCTTGTTGAATGGGGTGCTGAAGGATCCAGGATTCCACATCTACACAAGAAAAATCATATTACCCTGTGTAGATAAAACATATTACATACAACGTCTATACCTGCGTCTCTGTGCGCGTCTATACCTGCATCTCTGTGGGCGTCTATTAGCGCGTGTATCCTCGTGTGTATACTACAGAGCACACGTGCCCGCACACACACTCAAAGACGCGCCCCCAGAGAAACATTTTTCGCGTCTATATCTACGTCTACATTGAGATCTAGACGCGCTATCAGACGCGCTTGGTCGGATGATTTTAGTAGACGACCGCCATTATTGATTTACAAAATGCAATACATAATGGAATCACAAATCCTAAATACATAGACAGAGCAGAGAGAGGAAGATAGAAAGAGAGAGAGAGAGAGAGAGACTCACCTTGGGTGTTTGGTGTGGCAGGTGGTGGCGCTTCTTCCTTCTCCTTCTTCCTCTCCTTGGTAAGTTACCCTCCCTTGATGCTTGCTTCCTTGCTTGCTGCTTCTTCTTCTTTTCCTCTCTCTTGTTCTCTCTTTCTTCCTCTCCTTGGCTTTTCTTTTTCCCTTCTTGTGTGTTTGAAATGAAAGAAGAGGTGAGTCATGAGGAGGTGAGGCATGAAAAGACTAGGTGAGGCATGAAGAGACTGCATGTCGGCTAAACTCAAGCTTCAAAACCACAAAAAACGTAGGAAAGGAAAGGCATAGTTTGAAAAGAAATGATTTAAGTATGATTTGAATTTTGACGTGTGCCTCTATTTTTACGTGTATAAGTGCGTCGATATATAGACGCAAAAGTCGCATCTATTTACACTCACGTTTAGATGTGTCTATAGACGCTGTGATAGACGCGCCCGACTTTGCGCATCTAACATGCGCGTCTATGCCTCGTTTCTGTTGTAGTGTCTCTTTCCCTTTACTTTTAAGGGTACCATTCTTTTCATCTGCCTTCTTGACACAACATTCTGCAATTGCATGTCCTTTCTTCTTGCATTAGAAGCACTCTCCTTGAAACTTCTTCTTGCCGCCTTCTTCTTTTTGTCACCATCATTTTTTGGTGGAGGAACCACCTTTGCCTTTTGCATTAGTAGAGAATGTAGCATCTCCATTGTTGCTTCCTTCTCGGGCTTTCAGCCTCAACTCCTCCTCCATTAATAATGCACAAAACTCCTCAAAAGTCAAAGCTTGAGGTCTCACCTGAGTATTAAGGGCAGTTACTAGTCCATCAAACTTTTGTGGACAAATCCGAAGGCACCTCTGAGCTAGCTCTTTGCTAGTCTTTTGTATCCCAGCGCCAGTCTAGTCGCGTAGATTCTTAATCCGAGTGATGAATGCTTCAACCATCTCTCCTTCAGCAAACTTCTCCGCTACTAGTTGATTCTCCAAGTTTTGAATCCTTGTTTGGTTTCGTGTTTCATACTGAATCCTTAGTACATTCCAAGCCTCTGACACTTTGGCAAAACAGCTTGTAACTAAGGCACACAATGCATCTGCATTCCTTTGTTTCCAAGCTCATAGAAGATCTGCATTCGGAGGAATCATCACACTAGGATTTGATGGGTCGAGGGTAGGCTGTGGTTCTGTGTCAATCCACAACACAATCTCCAGAAGCTCATAAGAATCAAGGATAGTTGTAATTTTGAACTTCCACAAGGTGTAGTTTTACCATCTAACTTGCCTTTGCTAAAGGTTGGTGGACGAATCCTCTGTGTTTGAATAGCCGGTACAGCAACACCACCTCCTGTACCACTTCCTGATGCGCCAGAATCGCTTCCGAAAGTCGACATAGTTTCTCTTTGCTGTTAAAGCCTTTGTCTCTTGCACACTCTCCAATCTCTAGAGCCCCCTAGGCTCTGATACCATGTAAAATATTACACGGCGCAGCGAACAGAATCTGAGAAAGAGATAGAGAGTACACAACAGATAAGAGGAGAATCAGTAAATTCTTTAACTTCAAACAATTGATAGAAAGATGGCTCTGTCCACCCGTGCACTTCCACTGTGTGAAGCTTAGATGGCGATCTAGACAAAAGATAGGTGAAGAGCTTAAGGCTAGCTAGAACAACAACTCTGACTGGGTGAAAAGATGAGTGATCGATGGTTGTGAAGGGGTTTAGCTTTTATAGCCTGCGAAGGCCGTGAGGTTGGCCTGACCGACCTACCATATAAGCCTCCACTAATCGGCCAGGGAATATTCCAAGGAATATTTACTTTACCATTGGGCCGGGGGCGCTGCCCTCGTACCCCCGCCAGGGGGGCCGCTGGCCCCCTGGGACCCCCCTAGCCAAGGGCCGCTTCTGCGGCCCCCGGGCCCCACAATAGGGGCCCCTTTTAACTCCCTTACCCCGCAACTCGATGCAATGCACCTTGAGCTGCTACCAGCTTAACCACTTCGTCCAACCCAAAGATTAGACCCACAACGGTCACCTTTTTGCCATCCGGTCAGATAGACCTCATCTGATATACAAGTCAGGACTCAACCAATGTCCGGGCTCACATTTGGCTTCTCCTCATAATGGGGGCCTTACAACATTGAGCACCATGGATCATTGGTAGCATCTCATGAGGGTGAGGCATCGATCGTATCTAACAAACCCCATGTCATTCCTTGGAGTGCCGAGTGGCGTCTTCTAGATATATCTCTCGATGGATTTGAGGAGCAGGCACGTTACAGTTTTGGGGTACCTTAATATGCCTCTACACATGGAGATATTTCAAAAAGTAAAAGTGAATGTGTCACACACATGATCATATTGATCAAATTTTTAGCACATTTGCTAAGTGACTATCTCAACACAATACTTTTAGCATGCCCAAAATAATGTGTAACATACATAATACTTATACATCAAAGCCAGTTGTCTTGCACCTAAGAGACACATGATGTGACTTGGTGGGATGAATTTTTCTAAGACAAAAGAGAAAATACTTTAAAAAATACTAAATGATGATTGGCATCTAACAAAAACTTTTGCATAGCCTAAAAGTTTGAGTACTGCAAGTTCTCTTGCAAGGAGCAATGTACAAATGTCAAAGGAGATCCAAAAGATCTTACATCCTACGGAGCGAGAAATATATATTGGTAGTAGAAGATCAAGAACAACAACTGATAAGCTATAAGAAATGTGGTAGTGTGATATTAATGGCATTAAGATAGGCTCAGTTATAGCAACACTAGCTGAGGATGATAGGATTGGTCATCCATTTCGGATAGCAAAAGTTTTGGAAGTTAAGAAGGATGAGAATTTAGGTAAGATATGCTCCATAAAAGTACACTAGTTTTAAACAAAGCTTAAGGAAGCACTTGCAAAGCAAACACACACTCATCATGAACTCTACAAGAAATCCTAAAACAAAAATAAAGCAAGAAAAGTTAAGCCAATGCACAAGCATATTGAAACTTGATGAGGTGGATATATTAGTATATGATTTTTCCCTTATAACAACTAGACATCTCACGATAAAGAGAAAGTTCTTCATTTCCAAAAAGATGATGATGATGATCATGCTCATGATCATGATGAGCCTAGGAAAACAAGATCTACTAGAAGTAGAGCCGAAAACTTGGAAAAGAAAAGTATACATTTAGATGAAAGCAATGCTCTTGTTGATAGTAGAGAAGAGGATGCATCATCTAGTTCAAAAGGTGAATGGTCACAAGCTAGTGGTAGTAATGGTGTAGCACAAGAAGAAGATAAAGAAGAGTGAATGCCTTATAACAATAAAATTATCCATGTTTTTTTAAACCTCTTTTTATTGAAATAGATATCTTTTTTTCAATTAGTATAACTTTTTAAATGTTTTGAAATCTCACTAGCATAGATATATGAAGTCTTAGTGAATAGTAAGTTTTACACAATGCATAAAGTTTGTATACTTCTCTTATGGTCCCCTTGTAATTTTTCTTTCAAAAACTAAGTACTTTTCAAGATGACAAGTATGATACTATTCAAAGATTTGTCATTTTCATATCATTTTTCAAAAGATTGACTCAAAAAAGTATAATTATAAATAATAATATGAAAAAATAGTAAAATTTTGAAGAATCTTTAAAAATATTCCAAATGTTTCTCCTAAGACAAAATATTACCCAAAAAGATTACAAGTGTGTTCTTAGGTGGCTAAGGGTGAATAGATATAAAAAAAAGGAGGGGGGGGGATGTCTTTTACAACTAGGTGCATACATGATGTATGGATGTAAAAAAGAGGGAAAAAGGAATTCTTTCACAATGATGTGCATCTTGGGGGGTTCACTATATATATATTCTCTATATAACGTGTGTTCATGGCCTATTTATAAATATCCTAATCTGTGAATTTTTCTTGAATAAAACACAACCCTTTTCTATTCAATCTGTAAGTAACCCCTTTATATGACTCCCTTCTGTATATGTAAAAAATGTATAAAAATAGTGTTTTAAAAACCCCTTATTTTGAACTCACGTTATATATACATATATTCATGACTGACCCCCCCTCGAGATGTGCATACATGAGGGCTAATATTAGCCTTTGAAGGCTATTCTGGGAAGTGTGTCAATTTCAGAGGGGAAGAGGAGTTTTCGGGTGCTACAGAGAGGAGGAAGACGTAATAATTCTGAGAAAGAAGGCTAAATCTAGCTAGCCAAGAAGGAAGGGCATGATGGTGAAGGCTCTCCAGCTATGGTAATGAAGCTTTTGTTGGGATCAAAGAGAATCTTCATGACAATGAATAACATTCCAATGTAGCCGTATTTGTATGCAAAGAAACTAATGCTTTAGAGATAGCCATATATTTCCTCTATCTTTCTCCACGTAATTGATTATAGGATAATCTAGAAGAGGAAAAAAGTGGTGTTCAAACCAAAACAAAAATGAGATATGAATTCTACAGTGTATGTAATAGAGAATATATATATAGTGAACCCCCCGAGAGTTGGAGCACCATCGATGCCAATAGAAGAGAGAGAATTGCAACATTAGTGGTGATGAAGAATCTTGCCATTGTGAGTATATTCAAAGCAGATGATTGCAGTCATGAGCAATGAGCACTACTTTAGGAGGTGCTATTATATTCTCAGGGAAGCTCCAAGCCTATAGATTTATTGTGGAAAATGCAATAGTATTAAGGATAAATGAGGGAGAAAGAAGCATCATGAGGAGCCTGCATCCATAAGGAGGGAGGCCTACATGTTTTTGGAGATAGCCACATAGATCTTGGCTCAAGGAAGCATAAGGCCTATAGTTTTATTGTGGACAGTGCAAGTATTAAGGATAAAGAAAGGAGAAAGAAGCCATCATGAGGATCTTGCATCTATAAGAAGGAAGACCTACGTGTGTTTGGAGACATCCACATAAATCTTAGCTTGGGGTTATACAAGATAAAGATGATTTCTTATGATAGGATCAGAACAAAAAATTCCAAGGATATGATGAAAAGTGGTAGGATAACATGTATAATGAAAAAGATGATGCTGAAGAAGCTTATGCTCAGATTGCAATGTGATTTAAATCTAGTGGATTATTGCCCTTTTGGGTACCTTTGTGAGCTCAAAAAGGGCATGTGGTGCCTTTAGGCTTAATATGGTTTTTGTGGGAACTTATTTTGGAAAAGAATCAAAACATGCATTAAAATATTACAAGTTTCTCGAGGGGGTCACTCATGAATATACGTATGTATAATATGAGTTCAAAACAAGGGTTTTTGGAATACCA
Organism: Lygodium microphyllum; assembly: GCF_053477565.2. Taxonomy (NCBI): domain Eukaryota; kingdom Viridiplantae; phylum Streptophyta; class Polypodiopsida; order Schizaeales; family Lygodiaceae; genus Lygodium; species Lygodium microphyllum. Next base: position 63,450,075 of record NC_141140.1, read on the forward strand.
CTTTTGTATATTTTTTAACATACAAAGGGGTGTGATATAAAGGGGTTAGTTACAGATTGAATAGAAAAGGGTTGTGTTTTATTCAAGAAAAATTCATAGATTAGGATACTTACAAATAGGCCATGAATGCACATTATATAGATGATATATATATAGTGCACCCCCGGAGACAAGTTGAAATAGTGATGGTATGCAAACATTCACACTTATGTATTTGAAAACACAAAGAACATCACATGTATATTTGACTGAATGTAGGGTCTTGTGCTTTTATTGCAAAATTAGTTATGAAGATTGAAATATATTTTTGAGAGAAGTGTTAAGAGAAGACCTCTATCCATACAAAAAAATTAGGATTTTTGAGCTGATACTCTTAATGCATTTTGGGATTCATCATCTTGGAAAAATTTAATGTCAATTGGACAACATTTTATGGGAAGAAAGTAGTAAAGGAAACAAGGTTATATCTCATGTCTTAAAATGTACTTAATTAATCAAGGTAAATTTTAGGGCCTTAGCTTTGCTCACTCCTAAGTGAGATTATGCTGCTCGGATGAAGTGGAGGGCTGAGTAGAATTCAAAGTTAATTTTGACTACTCCTAAGCCATGGAAGTGATTATCTTAGTATTATGCAGAATATTCAAAGCATCTCTTCTTGTATTTCATAAAATCTACCTCTGTCTCTTTTTCCTTGACTCACTTTTTAGAGACCCCAGATTTTACTGGCCTACATGTGCATCCTTTTGATAATATGAAAAATTTTCATTGAGGGATCTCTCACAATGTGTAGCTAGTGAAATTCAACCTCAAGGAATTTATATGGCTCGTGTAATAATTGATGGGATAATTGGCTCTCAAAGGAACTTAGAGTATGCCATTTGTTTATTAGATGATTTAGTGATTTATTAAAGTCCCTTATTGTTGGAAAATGGATAGTAACACAAACAAATAATTGATGAATCCAAATGCCATAGTCTAGGCTTACTAGCAACTCCATGTGCAACATTGGAGTGCATGGACTTAGGAGCTTGTCTACGATCTTTCATGGAGCACATCCAACCTCTTGACTTGTAGGTTGAAATGTTTAGAAAATGAGACACAAATAGAGGAGAGAAACGTAGAGCTCAGTCATGCTCTCTATCTTCCATTTTTATTCCATTGTACTTCTTCACTTACTAAAGAGTAAGTTATACACTAGGTTTCACTAACCATGACTAACTCTAGTTAGGTCACACTGACTAACCCAACTTATTGAATGTCCCACACATGTATAGCTCGACAAGCGAAGACATTGTTAGTCACACACAAGATAATGAGCTTGAAGTCTCAACATGAAATACATATTATTGATTTAATATGTTATATTACTAGTTTATTGTACATACATGCATAGTAGAGAATATCATAATCCAAAGTATTTGCTCACAATGTTGTAGTGATTGCTAGGTATACCCTATTAGAATGAGAAACTTATCATACATGTAGATGAAAATGTAGCACACTCTTTTCAATTATTTCATAGGAGGATGAAACCTTAGATGCTTGAAAATAACCATCATTCCTAATATGGGCATGTGGATCAATTATTTGAGTAATGCTTATAGTAAGCATTTGAAAATATTTACTCTAAATGAAACTTTGAGTCTTACTTGAATACCAAGAAAGTGTCTTAGCTCACCTACATCCATCAAATTTTACTTCAAAAGGCCCTTGAGTTTAGCAATCTCACTATCACTATCACTATGAATAGTCTATGCCATATGTGTATGCATAGCCTTTTGTAAATAGCCTAGCCTTATACCTGCTAGAACCATCTACACTCTACTTTATTTTATAGATCCACTTATAGCCAATATTTTTCTTGCTCTTGGGCAATGATAGTAATACCAAGTCTTGTAAGCCTCTAATGCATCCATCTTCTCATCCATTCATGCACAAGGAGATGTATCATCCTACCTTTACCACATAAGCATAATGGTGAGTTGCAAAATCCTCAAAATCAAATCTTCTAACAAGATATCTCATCTTGATATACCTTCATACCATTGCATCAATGAAGCCTTTATATTACCATGTATTCTTTATACACCTTGTGTCCTCATTTAAGGAATATCAAGCTCATCATCCAAACTTTCTAACCCACTAGAGTCTCCATCAAGAACTAAATGACTAGCATATGCCATTTTCTTCTTCGAATTCTCATTATTTGCAATACTAATAGATGCACTAATGATATGGCCTACTTCTTACTCTTTAATCAAGGACTAGTAGCTATAGATCTATTACTTGATGATGTCTTTACTCCATTAAGGTCCATGATTCCTCCTTTTTTCTATACACATGACTATCATGATCATCAACATCACCCAATCATGCATCTTCAATAGATGCATACTAACCGATCAAATCATAAAAAATAACATTTGTGCTTACTCTAAGCTCACCATTGATAGGGTTACAACAATGATATCCCTTTTACTTTGTAGAGTATCCAATGATTTTTGACCTTTGGGTCCAATCTCTTCTTTAATTGATCAGGCACATGAACATATGCAATAAAACTAAACACTTTCAAGTGTGATACATTAGTCTTATTGTTTATAGAACCATCTTTAGGGATCATACCATCAATTGTAGGTATGGGAGTTCTCTTAATTGTAAAATCTTCTCCAAGGGTTATACCATGAGTTGTAGATGTGAGAGTTCTCTTTATAATATAGACTATAGAATGAACAACCCCACATAAAACATAGTTGGGTATATTCTTCTCAATCAATGTTAATGCAACTTCCATGATATGTTTTTTTTTCATTTCTACCACTACAAGATATAGGCCTTATACCGACGTTAAAAGCGATGAAAATGTAAATAAAAAAATTTTCCCCCGTCGTGCAAAAAGTGTCGTTATTGGCGGCGCCATAGAACAGTTAGTATCAGCATTGTTATCAGCGTCATTATTTGCGTCGGTATCAGCGTCACATTTGCGACGCTGATACCGACGCAAATAGCGACGCTAATAACGACCCTCTGCGATGCTAATAATAATGCCAATAACAACGCGTGCAAGTAAATTTGCGACGCTAATAGCCACGGTAATAGGGAAAAAGAAATTTTGTGGCAGGGTAGCTGTGTGCTTTATTTGGGCCATACAAAATAGTTTCTGCACTGTGTACAATGCTCATGTAAACAAAAAAAAGTGTACCTAAATCATAACACTGATATATAAAATAAATGCATGATCGCATAATGAAAGTGACTGGTACAATCATGGCAAGATATCACTACTACATAGAAAATGTCTACACAGATAAGGCAACCAAAAAAGAAGGGTGTGTGAGCTCCAGGGATCCAAGGGCGAGCTATATATCCTCGCCATCCGAAAGCTCGTCCTGCCGCAAAGGAGCATCGAATGAACTCTGCAAAAAAAGAAACAACTACACATCAGTCCACCATGCAATAATGCATTCTAATTAAACATGGTAATTACAGACAAGAAAGATGAGTGACTTATAGGGCCGCAACGTCTATACAATCGGTTGATCAATGCAGTGAGACCGTGCCTCTCTACATATTGAGTCTCAAGGCCGGTCAGATCGCAATTTATAATGGAGTGCTGCAAAGAAAACAAAATAATAATTGTTAGAAACATGATTGTCAATACAAAGGATATTGCAAAAAAATAAGCAAGCAAAACAAAAGAAAAACTTACAAAGTCCTCCAAATATGTCTTGTGGCCACCACTTTAAATATGATGGACCACTCCGGCCTCTAGTCGTGCCCTTGTCGCCTCGTGCTACTGACTCCAACGTCCTGGAGAATCTGTAACCTCCTCCCTCAGTCAGTGCCAATCGTCCGCGTCCAGCCACTCGAGCTTTGCAGCCTCACTCTTGAGTGCCTTGCATGCGTCTGATCGTCTGTGTGATATATATGCACACATGCAGTCCATCATCCAGCTTGTAGAAAATCTATCTGTTGTGGCTAGAACTGGAAACTCCTTATGCAAGGATGCTACTATGTAGTCCTTGCTCCCCTCCGATATGTTTTCCCAATGATCTAAGACATTGTACCAAAAAACTTGTTGGCACAACTCTCTCATGCGAGCCATCACCCTCCTCCCCTCATCATTCATAATGATGGCTCTTGACCCATCATCGACAAGATAGGCATATCCCTCTGGGGTATGCCTAAGATGGGTCCTCTCCCACCTGCGTCCACGCTCCTAGGCATATCCAAGAGACCCCTGTATATCCCGTGTACCGACTGGGGTAGTATCTATTGGTGTAGCACCCATAGGGGTGCCATCTACAGACGGCTGAGCAAAAGCCGGAGTAACTAGAGTAGACGTTCCCACAGGTATGACAAATCTTGGAGGTGACGCAACTCCAGTAGAACGACAAGATGGAGATATCGCGCCCATGTTGAGATATCGAGCTCCACTCGTGATATGCCAGGGTGACCGTTGTGTATTTATGTCACCGACTTGTTAGCTGCAGATGCCGTTGGTACACCGCCCATGAATAATAGCTAGATGACAGCTATCCTTATCTACTCTAGTTCGTGGCTCAGTTAGTATGCCACCTTAGTTAGTTGAGTTTGGTTTGAGACCCATATATAGGGTTCTTCTATTTCTGTGCACTAGAGTTCTTTTGGCTTACACAACTAAGAAGAGGAAAAACTATTTTCAGCCTCCACCTTTGTGTGTATTCCCCCATTGTGTAAGTGAGAAAGCTACAAGTGAGACTCCTTACTTCTCTCCCACAATCTTGAAATGGTATCAGAGCCTGGTTCGTGGTAAGGAGCTCAAGAAAGCAAACCAAGTTCGTAGTGTTCTGGTAAGAGGACCAGTGTTGCTTTCATTTTTTGAGTTTGGGAGCAAGTCTCTGTAGGTAGCAAATCCGCAAAGTGCAAGAGTGCATTGTCTCAGATTGAGACGCCCTTCGCGGTGTAGCAAGAGGGTAGTATACGCCACGGGCATGGGCTTTAGCCCTCAGTTGCCCTATTTTTTTGATTCGAGGCCATTTCAGGGCCTGTTTTGGAGGCGAAGTTTTCCGCATGCACTCAGGAAAAGGCCCTGTTTTTTGCTGTGTGACCACTGTTCTACAGGTCAGTAAAAATTTACCATAGAAATTGCATCGTATGCTTGTGCGCAGAGACATTAGGAGTTACAGAATCATCCTTGTTTCTTGTTGATGCAAAATCGTCACTAGGAAGTGACTGTGTGGTCAAATACCACTTTCGTCAGTTTTGCAGATTTGCCCTTGTGAGGCTGAAGCTGTGTTTTTTGCAGTGACAGAATTTTTTGCAGTATTCTGTAATGGCGTCTGATTCTCTTTCACAAATTGTCACTGAAAAGCTTGACAAGAACAACTTCCAAGCATGGAAGTTTAGAATGACGAATTTCCTTATGGGAAAAGGATATTGGAAATTTGTTGCAGGAAATGAAGAAGAACCAGTTCTTCCTGATGTTCCCAATCAACAGCAAATGCAGACATTTAAAGGATGGCATGAGAGAGCCAGAAAAGTTATGTATTGGATGTCTATCAGTATTTTAGACTCTATGATTGTGCATATTCAGGATGCAAGTATGCCAAAGGAGGAATGGGATACTTTGTCAAAAATGTATAGCACAAATATGCAAGCCAGGAAAATGCAGCTCAAGCAAGAGTTGCACAATATGCAAAGAGAAAGTATGAGTATCAATGACTACCACATGAAGGTGAAAAAGATTGCAGATGCACTTGCTTCCATTGGGTCGCCAGTGAAAGATGATGATTTAGTTTCTGTGACCTTGAATGGTCTAGAAAAGGATTATGCATAGTTCCGAACATCGATTTCTGTCCGTGAAAGATTTTCTGATTTTGAGGAGTTGATTGCTCTTCTAATTTCTGAGGAGCAGAGAAATGGTGGTGCATCTTCTTCAGGAGGAAATTCAAAAGAAGCTGTCTTCTACTCAAATGCTAGAAGAGGTAGAGGCAGAGGTAGAGGAGGCCGATCTGGAGGCCGTGGTAGAAATCAGAATATGTAGCAAACTCAAGAAAACCAATCCTATGGAGGAGGATGTGGTAACTCTAGAGGCAAGGGGAGCCAAAGAGGTCATGGTGGATGGCAAAAGGCCAAAATGCAAACAGCAATGTTGAATGCTACTACTGTGGTAAAATGGGTCATATGGCTAAAGACTGCTATAAAAAGCAGAATGACATCATGAATGAAAATTTGCAACAGGGGAATTATGCATCTTCTAGTAGACAGGGTGATGATAGAAATGAGCATTTATTTATGGTGCAGCACATGACCAATTCTGTGACAAGTGCAGAAGAAAGCAACGATGTGTGGTGTGTTGACTCAGGTGCTTCAAACCACATGACAGGTCATGCAGAATGGATGCAGGATGTAAGGAAAATGAAAAAACCAGGATTTGTGGAGACTGGTGATGATACTGCACATCCTATTGTGCAGATTGGAAAAATTCCTTTGTCTATGCAGGATGGGAAAAAGAAATACATGTCGGATGTATTTCATGTTCCGAATATCACCAAGAACCTGGTTTCTTTTGGTCAAATGGTTGAGCAGGGCTTGCAGGTCAGATTTAATTATCATGCATGCTTTATTGAGGATATGAAAAATAAAGGTCGCTTGATAGCAAAAGGAAAGAAGAAGGGCAGAATGTTTACGTTGGATGCAAACATGTCTGAATTGAGTGCAGTAATGTTTGCACATGGGACCGATGTAATTGTAGATATTGATATCTGGCATAAACACATTGGTCATGTTAATGTACAGTGACTTAAGTCAATGCAGGCCCAAAATATTGTTGCAGGATTGCCTAAATTCAAAGTTACAGAAATGCATAAGGTATGTGAAGCCTGTCAATTTGGAAAACAGGCAAGGAAACCATTTCCTAGACATGTTCAAGAGAGTAAGAAGCCATTGGAATTAATCCAATCTGATGTGTAGACTACTAAAGCTGCATCTATTGGAGGCTGTCATTATTTTGTCACTTTTATTGATGACTATAGTAGAAAAGTTTGGGTGTATTTTATGAAAAAGAAAAGTGAAGTTTTTGGGCATTTCAAAACTCTTAAAGCTATGGTTGAAAAAGAAACATGCCTACAAATAAAATGCCTAAGGTCAGATGGAGGGGGAGAGTACCTCTCAAATGAGTTTGCAAGGTTCTTACAGGAGCATGGCATAAAGTAGCAATATTCATGTAGTCATATCCCACAACAAAATGGAATTGCAGAAAGGAAAAACAGGCATATTGGAGAGGTATCGCGTGCCATGCTCATCGAAAAAGACTTGCCAAATTTTTACTGGGCTGAAGCAGTTGCTACAACAGTCTACATAATGAACATGACTCCCACTGCAGCAATACATGGGATGACTCCAGAGGAGAGGTATACTAGTAGGAAACCATATATTTCTCATTTGAAATTTTTTGGTTGCATTGCCTATGTTCATGTTCCAGATGAGTTGAGATCCAAGTTGGATCCAAAAGCTGAGAAGTGTATCTTTATTGGTTACTCTCTGCAAGAAAGGGTATAGATGCTATAACCCTTCTACTCATAAGTTTACAGTGAGCAGAGATGTTTTTTATGAGATGAGTAGCTAGTATAAACCAGTAAATGTGATTGATGATGTAGATGCACAAAATGGTAATGCTGTACAGAATTCACAGCAGCAGTCACAAGATATTAGTGGACCTGGAGTGTCCTCTAGCAGTGGTTCACATTCTTCACCATGGACAGGCAGATTGAGATAAGGAGAATATTCTCAAAGCAATGTAGATAGTGGTATGCAGGTTTCACGAAAAGGAAAAGAGAAGGTAGATCAGCCCATGTTTGATGTGAACGCAGGTCACTCTTATGTGGATGGTGAATCCAGTGGCTCAGAACAGAGCATTGATGATGAGTTGGGTATTCCTTCTATTGTTACACCTGGAGTAAGGAAGACCAGGGATGTTTTGAGAGCACCTAGGAGTGAACCTACTTTGCGCAGGTCTACAAGAGCTAGGTATCTTGTGGATAGGCTGAAATATGATGGATTTACAGCCATTCACTATGCCTATATGGTCAAAGTGATACAGGAACCAGAACCCACTTCTTTTGAGCAAGCCATGGGAAAAGAAAAATGGGAGAAAGCCATGGATGAAGAAATGGATGCCTTGGAAGCAAATGCTACATGGGAATTGGTACCTTTGCCTAAAGATAAGAATGCAATTGATTGTAAGTGGGTTTATAAGGTGAAGCACAATGCAGATGGTTCTGTGAATAGATACAAGGCAAGATTAGTAGTCAAGGGGTATGCACAAACATATGGCATTGATTATGAAGAAACATTCAGTCCGGTTGCAAGGATGGCAACTGTAAGAGTAGTCATTGCTATGGCTGCATCAAAGGGATAGTCTTTACATCAGATGGATGTAAAGAATGCCTTCTTGCATGGTGATTTACAAGAAGAGGTCTGTATGGAGCAGCCACCAGGTTATGTGCATGCTATTCATCGTGAGTTTGTTTGTAGGTTGAAGAAAGCCTTGTATGGCTTGAAGCAAGCACCTAGAGCATGGTCTAACAAGATATGACAGTATCTTGTCACTATTGGCTTTCAGATTTCCAAGGCAGATTTCTCACTTTATGTGAGAAAAACAAAGAAAGGTATTATGCTACTTGTCATTTATGTTGATGATTTGATTATGACAGGTGATAGTGATGAAGATATCCTTCATGTGAAAATGCTATTGAAGCAGAAGTTTGAGATGAAGGATTTGGGAGAGCTGCATTATTTCTTGGGCATTGAGGTGATTAGATCACCAAGTGGGATACGGCTCTTGTAGAGGCAGTATGGATTGAACATGCTGTCCAAATATGGGATGATAGGCTGTAAGCCTATTTCAGTTCCTTTGGAGCAGAATGTGAAGCTGAGCGCAGATGCAGGTGAGCTTCTGGAAGACCCTACTATGTAGAGACGCATAGTAGGAAGTTTGATTTATATGACTATTACCAGGCCAGATTTGAGCTATGCTGTTGGATTGGTAAGTTAGTTTATGCAAGCTCCAAGGAAATCACATTTGGATGTGGCTAGACGCATACTCAGGTATGTGAAGTCCACATTGCAGTATGGACTATTTTATGAGACTGGGGTTCAGATACAGTTGCATGGATACATTGATGCTGATTGGGTCGGTAGTATTTCTGATAGACGATCTACTAGTGGATATGTGTTCTCTTTTGGGAGTGTTGCAGTCACTTAGAGCAACAAGAAACAGCCTACAGTTGCCTTGTCGAGCGCACAGAGGCTGAGTACAGGGGTGTATCAATGGCTGCATGTGAGGTAGCTTGGTTGCATAAGCTACTTTATGATATGCATCAGCTTACAGATGAGCCAGTTGTCATTTATTGTGACAATATGAGCAGTATACACTTGGCAAATAACCCAGTCTATCATGCTAGAATAAGTCACATTGAGGTATATTATCACTATGTGCGGGAGAGGGTTTTACTAGGTCTTATTGATCTAGTTTATGTCAGCATAGAGGATCAGGTAGCTGACATATTCACGAAGGCATTGGGCGCAAAGAAGCTGCGCAAGTTCAGAGACCTGCTTGGTGTACAGAAATTGGGATTGAGCTCGAGGGGGAGTGTTGAGATATCGAGCTCCACTCGTGATATGCCAGGGTGACCGTTGTGCATTTATGTCACCAACTTGTTAGCTGTAGATGCTGTTGGTACACCGCCCATGAATAATAGCTAGATGACAGCTATCCTTATCTACTCTAGTTCATGGCTCAGTTAGTATGCCACCTTAGTTAGTTGAGTTTGGTTTGAGACCCATATATAGGGTTCTTATATTTCTCTGTACTAGAGTTCTTTTGGCTTACACAACTAAGAAGAGGAAAAACTATTTTCAGCCTCCATCTTTGTGTGTATTTCCCCATTGTTTAGGTGAGAAAGCTACAAGTGAGACTCCTTCCTTCTCTCCCACTATCTTGATAGCCCGTGCCTCCACAGCAACCACCTGAGCCACGCTCCTTGGAACCGCCACAAGAGTAAGGAGAAGCACATGTATCTTGTGCTGACCACGGGCTCATTGCCTCCGTTGTGTATCTCTACAGCATCCCCCTAACCCTAAAGCACTCCCTCCCTCTGGCCCAAGTCTGGAGTGTTGACCTCGTCTGTTCGAAGGTGAAGCATCTGATCGTGCCAAAGTAGATCTGATAGAGCAGCCTGACAATGTCCGAGATAGCTCCTAGTCCGCTATGTCTGTGAATCTCACCATCTGATCTGGAGACATGCACGTGAAGATATCTTGCAACTCCTCATCGCTCATCCCTCGACTCATCCTGATGATCTAAGTATCCAAAAAGGTCACCTCCTGCACAGACAAAAAATGATGTTAGCATAATCAATTTAAATCATACAAAGCACGGTAATATAAATCCTTAAAAAATGATCTCACTTAAAATGCATATCTTATGTACCCTTATAAGCGATTAGTCAACAAATTGAGTAAGTGGATGCTCCAAGTATGAAGTATCCTATGGTCCCATGTCAATCTCCTAACACAACTCCATATACACTGGAAGGCCGATGGACATGTCACCACAAAAGGATGAGTCCACCTTGTTCTCAAAGTATTCTTGGACTCCTGTATTTCCATCATTGTTAGCCGATGCTAGCTCCTCTACATGCTCCAAGATTTCGGTGGCCTCCAGCCCTTGCAATATCGACCCCTCTATTTGGGTATTGTCCTAATCTATACTCGGAACATCACTTTGATCATATACTCTCGCACTTCGGGGAGTTGAAGGTATAACATACCACCATCGAGGTTGTCAGGGGTTTGGATAGAAGATTACATGTTCACAAACACGTACAAGAGAGATTAAACTATTGTGACATGTACCATGTCGTAATACAATTAACAAAGAAATGAGTTCATGAACATGTTCACAATGGGCCAACAACACAAAGGTGTCGTGAAAATCCATCCATCTTTTTTCAAAATCTATTTCAAGAAATCCAAATGGACCTCGTCGAACTGTTGCTCTAGCTCCTTCAAGTACCAGTTTGAACCATTGCACATCGAATAGTATCATGGAGAAGCTACGGTAATCCACCATAACAATACTTTGCAAGTTTCCAAAATACTCCGTCTCATCTATAACCGTGTTTGGATCCGTTGCTCGTCATCGGCTCTCCTACTCGAACCTTGCCATGATACCACAATCCATTGTGGAGCACATTTTGTCAATATGCTCCACGCGAAAATTCCGTCCGCGTGACCATGCTGCACTATATATTTTGTACTGTACATTGAAACACTCAAACTAGTTGTCACATATAAAATATAGATATGACAAATCCTAAACACATCATCACCTTTGGACTACATTCCCTCGAGAATTCCCACTCAATTGAGACCTCCGCCCCTTCGCGAGACGTTGCGGTCAAAGCTCCATGCAACCATCGTGTTGACATGAATCACAGCATCTCCTCCATGCCCTCGAGATATCGAATCGGTCAATGGCTTGTACTACGTCAAAATTCAGATCGCACTTTCTCTCGATCTTGCCTAGAGATCTGGTACCTGGCGAGCCACATCTCCATAGAGGCATGGTGCAACATACAAAAGCAATTCACCTTCTCCTCCATGGCAACATCTATTCTTTTTTCTACCCCATTTCCAACCACCACATCTTTGGTCAGTCTATTATCATCCTTCAGCGACGACCATAGCATTTTGTTGTCTCAATCCACCATTGGTAGCCATTGTAAAATATGCACTAGCGTCTTAGACACCAACCAACCTTCAGCCATGCTATCTTCTAGCCGAGCTCGTTGTCACACAAAGCCTTTCAAGGTTTTCATGAAGCACTCCAAGAAGAATATCCATCACATATGGAGAGGTTCAGCAATCTCCACTTCATCTACAAGATGCACAAGAAGGCGGATTTGTATCATGAGCATGCCGGTAGGCAGGTATTTCTCAACGAGACAGACCATCTCCACTGCTCCCCGCCTCGTGGATTCAATACAGGATGTCTTAATCTCCTTCTGTGAGATCCATTGCATTAAAGTCGACAACCTATAAATGGCCCTGCGTATTTCTGAAGTAAGGCATCCTGCGATCGCGATCGGTAGTACAAACTACCACAAATGAGAAAGCATTATGAACAATGGCTACACTCCAAATAGCAAAATGCACACGCCAATTACAATCCATTCGTAGTACAAACCTGAAACATCTTATGCCAGTCATAGGATTTTAGCCCTAATAATTGGTCGTCTTTAGAAAATGCAGACATGAAAGAACGCATCATACCCATCGGAGTGCGGATAGACTTGACTACTTGCTTCACAATGCGCTCTTCTTTAGTGGACGAAACCCAAGGAGCGCTAGGTAGCTGCACGCGACCATCATCACTCCACTACGGCCAAAGTGCCTCCATCTTGCCTACCTCCTTCAAATCCATTCGTGCCCCTACAGTGTCTCTCTTTCCTATGATGTGGTCCCATAGCAAGCTGCCCACATTTTTGAAAATATGCATGGGATCCAACAAGTGGTTGATCTGTAAGTGGGTCCAATATGGCAACTCACAGTTCAGCTCGTACCAGCTTGCGGCATTCATATGTATTGGAGGTCGTCCAAGAAAACCTTCTCTAAGCTCATGATCCTCTGGAAAGAAAGCGGCATGTCCTTGATATATCATCTTCTTCATGGCTCATGACCTTCCAGAGTCTAATTGTGGCCCGCACAATGGACATGCATGATAAGGTGAGGTAACGAGACTTGTTCCAACACCTCTATCCAGGGAATACAGACTTGAACGAGATAAAATATAGATATTACCAATGAGAACAAAAGCCTATTTACTTGAGCACTCTCCGAATCCTGGAAAGTCATGCATCGTCTACATGAGAATGACTCGAATATTGGCGGACCGTCGACAATTGCACTTGCTCATATCTTGCACGGTGACTCCCTCCTCCCACAAAATCTTAAGCTCATCAACTAATGGACGAACATATATGTCCTCAAATGCTAGAAGAGGTAGAGGCAGAGGTAGAGGAGGCCGATCTGGAGCCATGGTAGAAATCAGAATATGCAGCAAACTCAAGAAAACCAGTCCTATGGAGGAGGACATGGTAACTCTAGAGGCAGGGGGAGCCAAAGAGGTCGTGGTGGATGGCAAAGAGGCCAAAATGCAAACAACAATGTTGAATGCTACTACACATTGTAAGAAGTTGAGCACAGACCAAATGGATTCACACTATCTCATTTTTTTCTCTCTCATCTCCCTCTCTTGTTTCCTTTTCTCTCTTTCTCTCCCTCTCTCGTTTCCTCTCCCTCCCTCACCCGCTCCCTCTCTTTCTCTCTTTCCCTATCAGGTTTAATGTTTTTTCTCTCTTTTTCTCTCTCCTCTCCCTCTCTCATTTTTTTCTATTTCTCTCATTTTTTATCCCTCTCTCATTTTTTTTCTCTCTTTCTCTCCCTCCCTCACCCTCACCCTCTCTTTCTCTCTTTCCCTATTATGTTTAATGTTTTTTCTCTCTCCTCTCTCTCTCTCTCATTTCCTTTTCTCTCTTCCTCTCCTTCTCTCATTTCCTCTCCCTCTCTCACCCTCTCCCTCTCTTTCTCTCTTTCTCTATTAGGTTTAATGTTTTTTCTCTCTTTTTCTCTCTCCTCTCTCTCTCATTGTTTTCTCTCTCCTCTCCCTCTCTCATTTCCTTTTCTCTCTTTCTCTCCCTCTCTCATTTCCTCTCCCTTTCTCACCCTCACCCTCTCTTTCTCTCTTTCCCTATTAGGTTTAATGTTTTTTTCTCTCTTTTTCTCTCTCGTCTCTCTCTCATTTCCTTTTCTCTCTTCCTCTCCCTCTCTCATTTCCTCTCCCTTCCTTACCCTCACCCTCACCCTCTCTTTCCCTATTATGTTTAACATATTTTCTCTCTTTTTCTCTCTCCTCTCCTTATCTCATTTATTTTCTCTCTCCTCTCCTTCTCTCATTTCCTTTTGTTCTCTTCCTCTCTCTCTCTCATTTCTTCTCCCTCCCTCACCCTCACCCTCTCTTTCTCTCTTCCCCTATTATGTTTAATATTTTTTCTCTCTTTTTCTCTCTCCTCTCTCTCTCTCTCATTTCCTTTTCTCTCTTCCTCTCCCTCCCTCACCCTCACCCTCTCCCTCTCTTTCTCTCTTCCAATATTATGTTTAATATTTTTTCTCTCTTTTTCTCTCTCCTCTCTCTCTCTCTCATTTCCTTTTCTCTCTTCCTCTCCCTCTCTCATTTCCTTTTCTCTCTTCCTCACCCTCACCCTTTCCCTCTCTTTCTATTTTTCCCTATTATGTTTAACATCTTTTCTCTCTTCTTCTCTCTCCTCTCCTTCTCTCATTTTTTTCTCTCTCCTCTCCCTCTCTCATTTCCTTTTGCTCTCTTCCTCTCCCTCTCTCATTTCTTTTGCCTCCCTCACCCTCAACCTCTCTTTCTCTCTTTCCCTATTATGTTTAATGTTTTTTCTCTCTTTTCCTTTCCCTCCCCCTCTCTTTCTCTCTCCCTCCCTCTCCCTCTCGCTTTCTTTCTCTCTTTCCCTATTATGTTTAATGTTTCACTCTCCCTCCTTCTCCATCTCCATCTCCCTCTCCCTCTCCCTCTCCCTCTCCCTCTCTCATTTTCCTATTATGTTTAATGTCTTCCTCTTCCTCTCCCTCTCCCCCTCTCCCTCTCCCTCTCCCTCTCCCTCTCCCTCTCTTTCTCTCTTTCCCTATTATGTTTAATGTTTCCCTCTCCCTTCCTCTCTCTTTCTCGTTTCCTCTCCCTCCCCCTCTCTCTCTCTCCCTCCCTCTCCCTCTTCCTCTCTCATTTCCATATTATGTTTAATGTCTCCCTCTCTCTCTCCCTCTCCCTCTCTCTCTCTCATTTCCTCTTCCTCTCTCAATACACACAAATTATACCAAAAATAAGTAAAAGAGAGAGAGAAAACTCCCTCTCCCTCTCCCTCTCTCATTTTCTCTCCCTCCCCCTCCCTCTCTCCCTCCCCCTCCCCCTCTCCCTCTCCCTCCCTCATCCTCTCCCTCTTCCTCTCTCATTTCCTCTCCCTCCCTCTCCCTCTCCCTCTCCCTCTCTTTCTCTCTCATTTCCTCTCCCTCTCTCAGTACACACGAATTATACCTCATTTCCTCTCTCTCCCTCTCCTTCTCCCTCTCCCTCTCTTTCTCTCTCATTTCATATCTCTCTCTCAATACACATGAATTATACCAAAAATAAGTAAAAGAGAGAGAGAAAACTCCCTCTCTCTCTCTCTCATTTTCTCTTCCTCCCCCTCCCCCTCTCCCTCTCACTCTCTCATTTCCTCTCCCTCCCTCTCCCTCTCCCTCTCTTTCTCTC